>NC_048306.1:16174522-16474522 GCF_013100865.1 Trachemys scripta elegans
CTCACGAAAGCTTATGCCCAAATAAATCTGTTAGTCTTTAAGGTGCCACCAGACTCTTTGTTGTTTTTGTAGATACAGATTAACACGGCTACCCCCTGATACTTGATCTCAAGTTTGTTTCTAACATGCTGTATGCATTTGCAAAGAATGCTAGAATGGCACATAATTTTAAAATTAACATTTTTGTCTGATTTGTAACACTCTCCCTGGTAAATTATTTCTGTATAATTCACAAATAAGTCAAACCTGATGTCACATGCTATATTTAGTGCTCACTTTAATTAATTTGTGTTCATTTACTTTATGACCAAACTATTGTTCATTCTTAATTCCATAGTAGAGGAATATTTATACAAAATTCAGTAACTCAAATTAAGATTTACACTGCCAGTGCATCTTAGTTACAAAAATTAAACTGTATTCCATGTTTTGGGCATAGCTCCGCAAGGGTGAAAAATTCAAATGCTACTCTAAACCTAGTCTGAACAAACTGAATAGATATTTTGTGAGGAGAGAGATTCCATTATATATTGTGAGAAGAGGCTTTCCATTAACTTTTCCCTTATACGTTAGTTAATCTCTGCACTTGTCTAGCACACAAACTGGATTGCTTTTTTTGATGAATTTTGGATTCTAGAAATAGTAAGACCAGGAAATCTCACTGGAATCCTGTGAGATTTCCAGAGTAACTTTAAGATTCAACAAAGTTGGATAGTGCAAAAGAGATTCACAGACAAGCATCAGTATTTTGAGTTTCAGAGTAGCAGCCTTGTTAGTCTGTATCCGCAAAAAGAACAGGAGTACTTGTGGGCACCTTAGAGACTAACAAATTTATTAGAGCATAAGCTTTCGTGGACTACAGCCCACTTCTTCGGTATGCATCTGAAGAAGTGGGCTGTAATCCACAAAAGCTTATGCGCTAATAAATTTGTTAGTCTCTAAGGTGCCACAAGTACTCCTGTTCTTTTTGAGTATTTTGAGTGTTTATCCAAACTTAGCAAAGTCTTTAAACCTTCCAAGGTTTGCCCATGACTAATGAATGCCCTGATAGATTCCTAATAATTTCTTGAAAGTAATCAAGGTCTGTTGTATAAATCTGTTTTTCATGGAATTGCAAAATCCATATTATCGGCACGATAGAACATAAAACCTATGAAATATAAATGACAGACAAGGGTAGGTCACCAGCATTAGAGAAAAGTATTTAATACAGTCTATATATTCATTTAAGGCAGCTCTGTTAATAATATAGAGATGCTACCTTTATTGTAAGCAAGGTGGCTTCTTTTTTCCCTGAAACAAAGATAAGCTGGAAGTAAGGAAATTCAAAGCAAATTGTACTATCGTAAGTATCTTATTTTTCCTCCTATGAAGTTTAGGCACCACATGGATTTTATAATTGGCTGGCTTATGTCATCTTTTATTTCACAGTCATTGTGTTAGTTGTCTTTCTTCTATAGTGCACGAAGGTCATCTAGCCAAACATCCTTTTCATATTACTAACAAACAGCAGTCACCATGCCTATCTATCGTTCAGGGGCACTGCACAATGATGTTTATATAAACAAGTTCAAATGTATATCATGTATTTCCTGAGGATCCAGTGGGTCATTAAATTGTCCTTGTTAGGATGGAAATTGTAGAAACCAAAGTAGAGGAATACGAGTAAAATTTGAATTAGGTGTCACTTGTGCTTGCATTATTTATCTCATATAATCATACAATATTAAATAGGACATTTTAGCACCAGTCAAAATTAGATAAAAGTAGCATGTCTGAGCCAAATTGTGAACCCGTGTTACTAATTTAAGTGGGATTACTCGTGAGAGTAACTGGTCATCGGTATGAGTAAGAGCTTCACAATCTGGCCATCTGTAATTAAGATAAGAATAAGGAGAATCCATGCCAGAGCCAGGGTTTGAATTAATGAGTCCCTGGCTACTAGTTCCATGTTCGGATCACTAGACCATGCCTCTCCTTTTATGCCGGCATTTTCAAAGATTGGCCAAATACCTTTACGATTTGGAGCCTGCTGTTCTTCAGCCACTCCAGCCTTCATTATCAGTGAGAGGAATCACTAGAATTAAACCCTCAGAGCCAGGAAGGGGGAGGGACAGCTATATAAAAATGTGCCTGTTGACAACAATGGGTTCAGCTGGAAAGTAGAGGCATCCTCTTTAATGTTTCTATTGCTTGGATTGAATGATAATTGGGAATTGTTTAACAATGTTTTATTAGAGGCTCAAAAAGCTGCAATCCCACAATCGAGCAAGAAGCCTGTATTGGTTAAAAAAAGGATCTGATTTAGAGGGGAAGTGAAGGCAGATTTTATATAATATGGAAGAAAGGGGAAGTTGATAGTAATGAATATAATCAGAAGCTAGGAGTTGTAGAAACACAAGCAGAAACCTATGGACAGCAGAGTTAAGGACAACAAGAAGTTTTTAAAGTGTAACAACAAGAATCCTAGCAATGGTACAGATCCATTACTAGACAGAAATGGTAGAATTATCAATAATAATGCATAAAAGGGGGAAGTGTTCAATCAATATTTCTGTTCTGTATTGGGAGGGAAAATAGGTGATGTACTCATATTATACAATAATACTATTTACACTCCATTAGTATCTCAGAAGGATGTTAAACAGCAGTTACTAAGGTTAGACATTTTTAAAGCAGCAGATCTCGATGACTTACACCCAAGACTATTAGAAGAGCTGGCTGAGGAGCTCCCTGGACCAATAATATAGATTTTCAGTAACTCTTGGAACCCTGGGGAAGTCCCAGATGACTGGAGGAGGAAAGCTAATGGGCCAATATTTAAAAAGGTAAACAGGATGATCCATATAACTGTCAGCCTGACACTGATCGTGGGCAAGATAATGGAGAGACCGATACGGGACTCAATCAAGAATCAACGGAGGATAATAAAACGTAGGGGCAATCAACATCGATTTATGGAAAATAGATCCTGTCAACCTAACAATATATTTTTGATGAGATCACACATTACTTCTTTTCTACTAAGCCTGTTATTCAAATTGAGCCTGATTCTGTACCACTGATGTCAATGTAAGTTTTGCCAGTGACTTAAATGCAGCTGGATCATTTCCATTATTTTCTTTTTCCCTTTTGCATGTGTACAGTAACTTCAATATGATGCATATGTCCTGCACTGTTGAGTGGGCAAGTGCCACATTACCTCAGGAAATGTGGATATCTAAAGACAGGCAAGTAACACTCTAGCTAGTGTTTGTGTCAGTGTGCTAGCCAATACTGAAGCCTTCACATTCCCTCTATACTCCTCCAATAATTTTGTATTAGGAAAGTTAATATTGATTAACTTTCTTAATATAGCAACAAAGAGTCCTGTGGCACCTTATAGACTAACAGATGTATTGAAGCATAAGCTTTCGTGGGTGAATACTGTCGCATTTTTAAATGGCCCAGACTCTATACACTACTGATGCTGGCATTCATGACATTAGCATCCTGGATACAATTGTAACAGACCAAAACACAGATGAGATGGGTGAAGCAATATTTTTTGTATTGGACCCACTTCCGCTGGCGAAAGAGACAAGCTTTCCAGTTAGCCATAACTCTTCTTCTTGAATAAAATAAAAAGATATGACCTCACCCACCTGTCTCGCTAATATCTTGGGACCAACATGGCTACAACAACACTACAAAACACTGACTGACATACGTTAGCATAAAACACCTCTATGAGCCTGATAAAACATGGACAAACTAGTAAGTGCTTCTGTAAAGGAAAATTGCCCCTCTCCTGTTAACTAGTTTCCTTCTGTGTGTCACCAAAAGACAACATAGGAGAACCAGTTGACATAATTTATTCAGACACTGACAAAATGCCTCACAATAAGCTATTAAGGAAACTGACTATCTGTGCGCGGAGAGGCCATACACAGTCATGCACTGAAATGGTGAAGAGACAGAAAACAAAAAGCAGGAATAAATGGTTAATTTTGTAGACAGGAAACTCTTCAGGGCAGGAATGTGTCTTTGAACAGCACCTAGCACAATCTTAACTAGAGCTTTTGAACACTACTGAAATATTAATATTAAATGTTTAATAATGATAACTCATAACATGGCAAATGTTTAATAGTTTGAGAGCACCACTGCTATTTACTTATTTAAAGGAAGTAAAAAAAATATATGCATAAACTACCCATTAAATGATGGGATTAGGAAGGAGCTTCCTTTATAAGCAGGTTATTCTGTAATTACCCACCTCAGTGTTTCTTGCACTTGCCTCTGAACATCTTTATCCTGGTCAGCATCAGAGACAAACTATTGGATTAAATGGACCACTAGACTGATTCAATAGAATAATTAATATGGCCCTAAACTTGGGTTTCCTAGATTGGGGCACTGGAAGCTTTTGCTAATGTCCCACTGAGTCAGAACAACTTTGATTTAAAAAATTAATCTTGCCACAGTAAATAAAAAAAATAACTTTAGTTTTTCATGACAAAATGAAATTGCTCACATTGGTATCAGTGGGACAGTTTTCATTTCTCTTTCAAATGGAAAATTTACAGGCTTTATTTTGATTTATCATTGGAAAGACTCATGCAATTGCAAGAGACACACATGGGAAATAATGATGGAACCATTTGCTGATAGTAACATTTTTACTAATTATTTCAATCCACAGGAAGCAGCAAAACATCCAAAAGCACTTGCTGGCTTTAATCCATTTCTTACAACAACTTTTTTATAATTAGTGATGATGTAAGTGGTAATGACAAACAGAACTCCTTCTACATTGTCAGAGAATAAGCCAATCACATTCTGGTTATAGTACGTAAATAGCTGCTTCTGCTTCCCTTTGTTCCCCTTGGGAACGGCAGCTTCCACTGAGTGAGTAGGGGTGACAAATTGTGCAAATTTGTGTACTGAATCACAGTGGCTGGAAGGGACTCATTTGTTTATTTGATACATGGAAACATCAGAATAATTTGTGATGTTCTAAATTTAGTTTCAAGTTGCTCAAAATAAAAATAAGCTCAGTCCATTTTCCTTCTGCACATTTGATTAACAATATCTTTTATACAACTGAAGCCATTTTTCATATAACCCCCCCCCCCACTCCAGTACATACATTGATATATGGTATTATATTTTTATTTAACATGCATAAACTGTAGCCACAGGTAAAACGAACCATTATTTCAATCACTTCCTCCTAGCTTATAACATTTGACAATTCAGGGACATTTTTGTGGACTCAAATCTAATTTCATCTGTGCATTTTCAATACTAATCCTAGTGGCCCAGATCAGCATCCTTGATTTTTACCAGAAGGATATCCCTATGCCAGTGTTGTCCCCTTGACAGAGTGGAGTTCTCTCCATTGGGGTGAGGGACCATGCTGGGCAAACTATATAGACTAAGGGGAAGAGGGGCCAGGCTAGGTCCTGGTGGGGAGGCAAAATGATCCTCTCTGGCCTTGTGAAAATTTACCAGAAAGTAGTAATACATTTCCAGTCTGTATTTATCTTGTCCATGGAGATGCCCACCTTCATGGGATCCCTGGGAGCCACTGTATGAGGTTCCTCTGGAGTTCCCAGAGTTCATAGCTGGGCACTGGGCCATTGCATGGAGGCTCCCACTCCCCACTTTCAGGGGATCAACAACATTTGGAGTCTGTTTTTCCTTGACTGGGGAAGGAGGAAAGTAGGTGTGTGTGCAAACCCATCCCCCACCACCTCCAAATGGCCAATGGGAATAATCTCCAGGAGGGAATCTTTGCAGGAATTTTCTTGTAGGAAGTCCCCTGAGGAAATTTTGATGAGGAAGGGGACAGTCTGGATCAGTGTTACCAACATGAGTACAGCAAGCATTTAAAGACAGCTGCTAATCATAGAGGGGAACTGAAAAGATTTCTTCTCAAGCTATTTGTTCTTGTACCTGAGTTTACTTTGAATTCATGGAATTGCATGCATCCTGAAGAGACAGCTGCTTTGTTCGCCACCGTGAACCTGAATCTGTCTTCGTGTTTTGTGGTTATTTTAATACCCAAATCGCATAAGGATTCAATATACATGGGGCCAGGTTCTCAACTGATGTACATTGCTATAGTTCCATTTCAGTCTGAGGAGCTATGCTTGATTTACACCAACTGAAGATTCTGGCCCAAAATCAGGAGAGTCTCATAAAAACATGATTATGTCAGCAGCGTTTCAAAAGGCCACAGATTCTGTAATGTATTGCATACTATTCAGAGGAAAATTTTAAATTTCCCAGGATGGTCTACTGTCTTGCACTGCATCGATCTCATTGTATAAATTCACTTTGGATTAGAAGACAAATGAATAACACAACATGACTGATGCAAGTGAACATGATGCATTACAACATTTCACATTAGCCTAGGGAAATGTGATCAGACATGGTTAGAGAAACTTCAGTTTTAAGAAAAAAATACTCCCTCCCTCCACCTCCAAAAACTCTCTTGGAATACCCATGAGGTTTTTGTATGGAGCACATCAAACACTTCCCCAAAAGCCTTCCACATTGTCTATGTGGAAATGACAACAATAGTTAGAGTGTGAACAGGAGTTACTATTTTTATATAACTGTGCCAATTTTCAGACCACTCTTGTTTTGCTAGATAACAATTCACTTGATTTTAGGTTTCGTACAGTTGTAGGGTCAGATCCTGATATCTTTTCTAAACCCACCAGTAGTCCCATTAAAATCAATGGGACTAGCGGCAGAGCAAGGTTCTGCTCAATGTAAGTGAGGGTAACAATCTGGCCCATTAGCAATGAAAACACCATTAACTCATGCAATCAGTCCATTTTCCTTAAGCTGTAGCACTGTTCTATATCTACAATATATTAATGTGTGCGCACTGTTTTGAGTGGGAGAGAAAGGGAGAGAGCAAACTATATGCCAAGTATCTGTGAGGACTGATATGTTACCAGTATAGGTGTCACTGTACTAGTTAGAACTAAGGGAATCATTTATCACTAATAATTCAACAAATGTTGCTTCTTTTTCTGTTCTTAGAATGTCCATAAACATATAGTGATTCTTTCAAACTTATTTGTTATTCAGTTCATTTGTCATGATTTTCCTTCATTCTGGGCCAGAATTTGTTAACCTCACTCAGCAAGTCAATGGGGCTACTTGCAGTGAGAGGTATCACTCAGCATTGGCAAATTCTGACTTGTGGTGTGTAATATTAAAATGCACTCTCAGAGTCAGGAGGTGTTGATCTGATTCAGTTAAGCAATGACAGGCAAGAAGAACCATGACTTGGTAACTATTTTGAATGGGCTCAGTTCAGCTGCCATTTCCATGATAGCAAGAGACTTTCCCAGCTCCAAATAGCTTACCATGTAAAGACAGACAACTGGCGGGAGGGGGAAGCAGTGGCATGGAGAGGTAAAGTGTCTTGCCCATGGTCACCAACTAGTAGTCTGGTGGTCAAACCACTAAACCATGCTGCCTTCAAACATACTTTTGTGTGTTCCTATTGGAGTAAGATTGTTTAGTATTTTTAGGACTGCACTACTGATGTCTAATTTAGGACCCAATCCTTTGAAGGGTTCTGAGTGCCTGGACCTGTACTCCCATGCTAAGGCCTGGTCCCCACTAACCCCCCACTTTGGACTAAGGTACGCAAATTCAGCTACGTTAATAACGTAGCTGAATTCGAAGTACCTTAGTCCGAACTTACCGCTGGTCCAGTCGCGGCAGGGAGGCTCCCCGGTCGTACTCCTCTCGCCGAGCTGGAGTACCGGCGTCGACGGCGAGCACTTCCGGGATCGATCCCAGAACATCGATTGCCTGCTGCCGGACTCTCCGGTAAGTGTAGACGTTCCCTAAGTTCCATTGAAGTCAGCTGCTTTAGGCTGAGATCCAAAGTGCTTTGAAGTCAGTAGAAAGACTCCTGACTTTAATGGGCTTTGGGTCTCTGCTTCGATTGTAGATATCTTAGGGGAGTGATCACACCTTTTCCCATGTTTTATAAAGTTCTAAGCACACAGTTAGTAATTTATAAACATCAAATACTACTACTGCTGCTAATGGGCCCTTTCTTTCTCTCCTACTTTCCGACCTCCCTGTTATTCATAAAAGGCCTCAATAATATATTACTACAGAAATAATTATGGATGGTACTGTGGTAGGCAATTGTTCATCAAAAGGGCTTGATCTAACAAACAATACTCTAACCTCAATGGACACACACCATGGAGGGACCCGGGTGTTCTTCCCAGACATCATTCAAGTAAAAGGTAGGCAAGAAGGCAAAACCTTTATGATAAAAACATTACTTAGAAGTAAGTTGCCAAGTTGCTTAGAGGAAGGAAAGCACAGACAAGGACTCTCCCCTACCATCCTGCTTCAGTAGTCTAGTTCTTGTGACAGACATGCTCTTCACTCCAGCCTGCAGAAGTAACTACTATCCTGTTAAGAGAGATCAAACATTAGACTAAATGTTTAGAAACCTGAAAAATACTTGGAATTGAGACTTTCCATCTCTAACCACCTTGGTGAGCTGTGGATGGATTATTCTTGCCTCACTCACTAACATATTTAAGGGAGCCTGTTCCCCATTATGGAATCTTATGAAGACTGCTTCTCACCACCCCAAATGCCACTTGTTTTTCAAAGGTTGGGATTGGGGTTCAGCCCAATTAGTTGCTTTTTTCCTTTTTATGGCTCGCCCCAGGAAGGGTGCTCTAAATCAAGGTGAGAGCTCAGCAATTTGGGCCGTAGCAACGCTTTGAACATTATTCTGTGAATAACCAATGTTCAGACATTCCGGGAAGTACCTGTCCCTGTATTAGGATACTGGGTGACTCTGAACATGTTTTGTTAATCCACCAAAATTATTCACACGACCCTAATTGGCATGGATGGTGGATGTAGTGCTTCAATAGACAACAAAGGTTTATTTTGCCATGAGTGGCCCATAAAACAAGAAGGAATTAAGGAAGTGTGAAAGGGAAAGATAGTTTTTTTTACAAATGTTATCTAATATCATGGTTAAGAAGAAAAATTGCCTAGAAACGATAAAAGATGAATGAACTAATTAAAACATTATAAATTGCTTTCAAGCACAGAATAGTAACAAACATTTCTCCTTAAATTGGATAACTGTCTTATTAAGATAGATTACTTTTTATTTTCTATAAAGTACGGCTTTTAGGATTTATTAAAGAACACGCAGACCTGAAATACTAGTTACCGTATTTTTCATATATTTTCAAATGAACTATAAATGTTTGTTATTGCTCAGTGCTTGAACTCACATAAGTTTAGATATAAACAGTGATTGTTTATATATAAACAGTGATCAACACATTTTAACTTACTGGGGACTATAAAATGTTGGAAATGCTCCCAGATCCACCACAGAAAAGAATCGGGTTTAGATAGACTGAGCTAGTATTTTCAGCACTTGATTCTCCAGCCATAATCAATCAGTCCTACATTGTATTAGATTTTTTTAGAATCATTAACTGATATTTCAGTTGGATGTTTCAGGGGTCACTTATGAAAGCATTTATAATTAATAATAGGAAAAAAGAGTGTGAAATGCACCTGAACTTTATTTAAAAAATGTTAAAGATGAAAACATTTACCTTCTCTGTCCTTCCATGCAAATCCCCCAATTATTTTCTAAATGAATTCAGAAGGAATTCTGAAATGGTGGAGGAAGTCAAATCTTCCCTTTCTACATGCCATTTTTCTATCTCACTGTGTCTCCTATTTAGCAACTAGTGAACTACCTTTCTCTCTCTGGTTACCTGGTGTAACTTGACTGACTTATACCAGCAGAAAATTTTGTTCATAAAATTCAAACTTATCTTGTCTATATGAAAGGAGTTTGCTACTTCAGTTTCATTTCTACTTTCAAAATTCTGTTCTTTCCTGTTTAAGTTCTTTACCATTATGGTGTGTGTATTAATTTAATGAAATTGATTTTCTTCCCTTTTTGAGCAAATCACATGCTAATAAGAGTCAAATCACTATCAGCACATGAAACTGAAATCTTCAGTACAGTTGCTCACAGCTCTGAGCTCCTGTACATCTAAATTTGAGGATCTGAGCACTTCCAACTTCAGTTTTCAGTTAGTCAGTGGAAGGCATTTAACACTCATAGGATGAGGCCCTCAGGACATCATTTGGACTTTCATTTGTGTATCTCAGACCAGTGCATTTAAGTTTTGCTCAGTTGCAAAATGTTCATAATTTGTTCATTCTTCTGTTTGGAATAGAAATATGTGTCCTCTATAAGCACTTTAGCTCAGCGCTCTGGCTTACTCTAGATTCCACTGTGGCTATACACAATATTAGTGATTCAAAAGACTAGAAAACACTAGTGCCATATGAATAATTTTAATGAATAATTTCTTAAATAAATTTAACTACTTTTTCTGCTTACAAATTGTCCATAAAACAAACCACAATCTTCTCAAATTCATGTTATTTGAAATTATTCACAGAATAATTTCTGCATGCTTCGTCGTCTGTAGCTAATTGAAAAGAAAATAGCTCTGAGTGTTCAATATTCAAAAGCTGACCTATTAATTCACAAATCACATGGTATGTTTCTGTTCCCTGATCGGACAAATGTAACTCTTAGAATCAGTTTTCCACTGAAGTACTTTCATTTTCAATTCAGAAGTTCACTTCCCTCTTCTGTAATATTCATTTGTAATTTGCAGTCCTGGTGAATATTGCTTCCACTAAAATGAACACTCTAGGTACTGTATCTATTTGAATATTTAAATATCTCAAAGCAAATTTTTATTGTTTCTCTTGTACATCAGCAATATCATCTAACTGAAATTTATTTTATATAATGCAAATGTTGCTATGCTCCCAACTTGGTTTTTGAAAGCAGCGGTCACTGCTGAATCTTTTGGATGTTGTGGGCTTGCTTAGACTAACATGAATATCTAAGCCAAGGTGTAATACAATTTTACATATATAAAATAAATGGGAACATAATATACATGGGGAAAATGAATAATATTCTCCTGCACTATTCTTCTCTGCAACACAAAATGGTGAGTGAACTCTACTTTCAAGACTACTGGTTTAACACATCTAGGATTTGTAAATTACTGTTACTTGGGTTTAACACGTCTCAAAGGGAAACAGAAACAAGCATACTGGTCCACTTCACCACTCAGTTCCAAAAAGAGTTATATTTAAAGCATTGCAGCATTTTTAACTTCCTTGTCTAGCTAAAGGCATTTATGCACGTGGAGGCCATCCAAGACAGTTCGCAATATTTACTTTGTGAAACACTGACAGTTATACTTAGTAAAAGTCACCTAAATTACACATTTCATGATGCTCTTACTTAAGGGGTTTTGCACTTGATCTAATAAGCATCCCAGGATGCTTAGTAAACCAGAAAGAAAAATTGGCAAATTCCATACCTAGGCCAAGTTTTGGCTGAATAGAATGGAAATACATTAACAACTAGAATACAGAGTTTTAGGAAAATGGTAAGTCTTAAAACCACACAGTATATACTAGTATCAGTTTGGGACAACAGTACATTCAAAATTATATGCAATTACCACAACTAAAATATTTATAAATGCAGTTAACTTTACTGCAGTAGTCTCTACAGGAAGTAAGGGAAAATTGTAAAGAATATAATGGTAACCACCTTGAGGATACTCAAGGGAATTGTGTGACTTAATAAATAAGTCAGAAGTATCCAATTGGATAGGGCTGGGGGGGAGGTTGAAACTCAGAAATGTGTGATTAGAGATTCAGATTCACAACAGGGAATGTTTTAATTCCACCCATGACCCAAACTGCAGCACTGAGTTGCAGACCTATTCATGAATCAAACTAAGATTTGGAGAGTTCTAGCTCTGGCTTTTCATCTGCCAGAAGAAATTAATGCAGCTGAGGACAATGAACTCTACTGCAATATAAGCAGGAAAAAGCCTCCACTCACACTCCATTACTTACTGCAGTAGACAGATTTACAGATTAATGTAATGTACTTGATGTCCAGTTCCTGTGTAGCTGACTATAGTATAAACACCTTAGATTTCACTGGCTAGATAAAATCACATCCATAAAAAAATATCCGGGAGTCCTGATCTGCCCCAAGATATTTACAATCTGAGAGTATTTCCATATCTCTGTCTCAGCCCATGAAGACAAAGTGTAGAAAAACCTACCTATAATCTAGCCCTGTCCGCTAGTACCAAAGTCACCAGAATTCAGTTCTTAAATGAATAAAGGAAAAGCCTAATGTAAGTATGTCAACAGCTCATGGGGGGAGGGGAGAGAGGACGAGGAGTGTGTGTGTATGCTTGTGCACACACATTTGTAAAGATTTGTAGGAGTGCCAAAGAAACGGTTTGTGTGTGTTCATTCACAAAATCAATCTAAGTTCTCTAGAAATATTAAAATGCTCAATTTATCACCCAAGGCCAAGTAAATCATTGTCCCAGAATGGTAAAACAAGTTTCTTATTCTTGAAGCCTAATTGGAAACCAAACATATGAGATTAGAAAGTTAGTTGTCAACATTTCAATCTTATCTCTTCCTGAATATAGCAAGGGGAAGAAGGAAACAAGAAAATCAAAGTGAAATATAGAAGCAGTCAAAACTATGGCCAAACTAGTTCACCACTCAGATTTTGTGACCTTCCTTAAACCAGACTGACTGCATAGTCCAGAACATCCTCTCTTTCTCTGTTTTATATAGAGAAGTCTCTGAATAATGCTGACAGCCTGCACTTTCAGTAAACAGCACATTTCACTCCTGGATCTCAAAATTATTTACAAACAGTTAATTAGTCCTCACAACATCCCTTGGAGAATGGGAAGGTTTAAAGTCCCCATTTCACAGAAGATTGCAATTTAGTGATTTGTACAAAGTTATGGTTAGGTGTAACTCCAAGAAGTGCCTCAGTCCTTTGCTCTATCTAGACTCCAAGCACTGTTGCTGTTCCAACCTTCCTTAAAGATTAACTCTTTCAGAAGACACAGAAAGTCGAAGTGCCTAGTCCAAAGTACATAAAAGTCAATGGAAAGACTCCCAAAGACTTCAGCGGGAGCTGGATCAGGCCTTAAATATTCATTTTAAGGTAAGATTTCTGCATTTAGTATCTGTAGTACAACCCAGCTCTAGACAGATGGGAATTTTTTTCCATTATGTTGCAATTATTTACTTCTCTGTGTCATTGTTAGATCCTAATGTCCTTATCATTTGTATCGGCAAAATCAGCATCCATACTACTGAGGAAGGATGTGTTTAATCCTCTTCAACTGACCAGGTATACAGCATCATTCATCTTTTACATCTTTCCTTAGAAGAGTCATGATCCACTTCTCAGCAAAGTTCTGTCTCTTCCTTCCTTCTCTCCAGCAAACCTATCAAGCTACTGATTAAGCCATCATCCACCATTCTCAGTTGTGTTGTACACCTCAGATGAAGGTATATGGAATGTAACATATTCTATATATTCTAACTTGCTTTCTCTCACACACGGATTCTCTCTCCTTTAAAATGCGGATGGTTAACATATTGGCTGCCTGAAGTTAGTTTCCTAAAGGCACATTTCTGATTTTCGAAAAGTGAGCACCGCCACATTTGACCGAAATCACTGGGCCTGATCCACGGCCCACTGAAGTCAATGAAAATTTTCCCCTTGATTTCAGTGGGTACTGGATCAGGCCCAAAGGGAGCTTCAAGTGAAAAATCAAGCCAACTTTATTCAGGTGCTTCAGAATGGGTTTGGGGGCCTAATGTTAAAGGACTCAGGTTTGAAAATTTAGGTCATTCTTTATATTCAACTAGCTCTACTTTGGTAGCAATCTCAGGATCTCATTCTGCGTTCTCCAGTGAGAAGAAAGATGGCTTTTCCTTTGCTGCTGTAGTGATTGCTCCCAAGGAAATTCAGCACTGATGATGCTGTGTGTCCCCCTCCCCAATCAAAGGAAGGGTTGCTGAAAGAAGATTATTACAGAACAAAAATGAAGGTGTGTTATCCTCAACTATTGGAGCTGAGAGGGATGAGGAGAAGTGGGAGACAACCCCATAAATCATTAATAAATATAACCCTTACTAGAATCTGAGTGTATTCAAAACATTTCAATATGTTCAGCATTTGGAAATACACAAACAGCCTGATCCAAAGCCCATTGACACCAATGGAAAGACCATAATCGGCAAGGTTTGGATCAGGCCCAAAGTGAAAACTAAAGACAAACACGACTGATAGAACAATAACCACTTCAAACACCTCAATGCATTAGTAAGAGGGTCTTTGAGGAACTATATGGTAAGTTTTCCCAAATGTTAGATTTCCCCTCTCTTCTGGAAATAGGCCTGTATATGCTTATAAATATGGAGTTTTGGTCCTTCCAGTTACCTACCTGTTTAGTCTCCCAGGAAAGGAAGTGTAAATAGTTAAAACTGCATACTTGCATGCATAATTAAATTATTTTTCCATTGATCATTTTTATTGCTCCACTTCACCTTATTATTTATTGGATGCTGTAACGAACTTCCACCGCTTTATTACATTATTTGGTAAACAATGTAGCAAATTGGAAAACTAAAGCAATAAAATTAAGGTGATTTAGCAACAAAGCAATTCCCAGGATCTTAATTAAATTATGGAAAGTTATTTTCTGAAGACGCTAAAGACACTGAAGTTTTAATGCAGCAAAGACATTCCTCCAGTGCGATGGAAAGCAGCAGATGTGTCTAAAAAATGTTAGTCATTTTTGATTCAGTAGCAAAAAAAGACAGGCAAGTAATGAGTGCCATTTCTCCTTCTCAACAAAATGAATACAGATCATTTAGCTATTGTCAGGCAGTTCCAGGAAGAAAATGATATCTAACATTCCACATTACTCCTTTGTCACCAACAGGTTTTTCAAGCTTTTGTTTAGCTGACAAGCCAGACCCTTGCAAAAAAGAAAATCACATATAATGTACATAACCTAGAAATACTAACCTAGAAATAACAAATGTTTATTAATTTTCAATTAATGTACAGGCAAAATGTTATTTCAAATACACAGTCCTTCTGTTAAAAGTACTAATCAGACTCAGGTCCCTGTAATTTTTTATATTCCATTTTTGAAAGGATGTCTTGACTTTCCAAAGCTTACCTATAATTAAAAATGACACTATTCAGAACCATAACATTTCTTTCTAGGCTCTTGTACTTTGTACTATGAATTCTCACTATATCCCTCTTTGTATATACTTGTGTTGCCCATTACCACGTCAATAGACATTGGGTTCCCTTCCAGGATCAGACTCTAAATCTGCTCTCTAGATCCATGTGGGTCATTCTTTGGACCCAAACCTTCTTTCCCCAGACCCCTAATGAACTCCATGGGAATTTTTGAGGGTACAGGGAATGCAGGACTGTGCATTTCTTATATATTTCTGATAGTATTGATGATTTCATTGTGCCGATAATCTATACATCAGTTTAGCATCTTTATGGAAAATCTTGAGATTTGGATTTCTAGAGAAGTAATTTTAATACTAGTTGGAATAGCTGAGTGAGAAAGAAAGGCCATTGCAGAGAAGCTTAGACTTCATTACTTAAATATAAAGAAGTCAAAGCCCAGAAGGGGGGTAAATTTCAAATATACATAGTATATGTATGCTCTGTTTTGAGCAGGGCAAGAATCTCATCTACTTACACTGCTCAGAAAGATCCTTAGAACACAATGTAGCTGTTATTCCTCACTAAAAAGGTATGTCTAATATTCATTTGGAATATACTCAATTCACTTAAGCTCTCTATAGATATAAGCTAAATGCTAATATCAAAACTTTAATTTAAAAATATTTTAACAAATATCAGGGTGTCTCCACTCTAAGTGCCTGCCGATATTACTGAGAAATGTGTACAAAACAGGACAACGTTTCCTATTTTGGAAATGTTTCTTTTCTCAAATGATTTTTCCTTTCTCCTCCTTAATTACATATTTGTTTTCATTTCAACCATGGGATTAAAATCCACGGTTACGCTGAGCCTAATTTAACTTAATTCTAGGTAATAGGAGCCTGAGATTTTTTTTCTCATTAGTATCTCCCTTTAGCCTTCTAAAAATAGGAAAACCAGCCCCTCTGAAACACGATATTTAAAACTTTTCTGAAAACTGTAACAACAGAGCTAGATTAAACAGAAGCAATGAAGAATTATTCTTGCTAATGCAATGGGATTGTGGGACTTTTCTTCTTGTACTGCACACACAGAGAAATAGAAGATATTCTTTTACAAGTGGCTCCTTTTAATTTAAAATAGAAGAATTACTACTCATACGCAGAGTAAACGGTCAATGAGATAAACATGCTTTTGCAATAGGGCATACACGTTTTTTTGTTGTTGTTTTTTTTGTTAGCTCCTTTAAAAACCACTCCTCTTAGTTTTTAAAATAGCAATTGTTGAAGAAAATGCCCCCCCCACCTTTTTTTTATTAGCAACATTCCTCAAAGACGTTAACTTATAGTTTTGATGAGTCTACCTGAAAGACAGGGGACAGAAATAAAGCAACATTGAGAGCCAATATAGCGCTTACAGTAACAGAAGTGACAAAGTGACAGCGATGACTGAGATGACAAATGACTACATGCATATTAATAAGCACCAGATGACATTCAATCACTGTCCGATCTTCTTAGCCACTGTGAAGGACAATACAATCTTCCAGCGCAGCACCTAACAGAGGAGGTGTGACAGTTGCCTAACAGCTTCCACAACTGAGAAAGTCAGTAGAGACGTGACAAGGTTATGTACACCATGGAAAAATACCCTTTTCTCTTTACCAGGAGAACAGACTAAGATATACCGTAACACTCAGGAAAATTGTATACAATATTTTTAATTGGCCTAGTTAAGTGGCTTTTCTTTTAAAGATCCTTCAGGAATAAATTCTCCTTCTTCCACACACAAAGCCTGACTGGAGAGGCCATGTACTTTGGAGCTTACATTGAACGCATAGGATCCTCCCTTCTACCTGGAGCCAGGGCCTGGAGTAATCTCCAGGCTGCAGAAGCCTTCCATCTATTCCTTGAATAATGGTTTCGGGGATCTTATCTGTGCAGTTCACAGGCCTAATGGCCAAACCACCCTCTTCACACCCGCCGCAAACCCCATCCCTTCACTGCCATGGCGACAGCTCTGCTGAATGGTGGTCACAATCTTCTCTACAGCTTGCCACCTGCCCCATGTGCATTCAAAGCGTAACTACAGCAGTGTTTTGCGAGCTTTGTATGCCCACAGAAATAGAGAGAAAGGGAAAGGTGAGCATTTGCACTATTAGTTATGTATTGATCTGGTAGGCATGTGCTGTTTGCTCCCACCCCCTTAAAAAACACAATATTTTATCTCCTTTGATGAAAGCATTAATTGGAAATTCAATATACGCAATCTTCCAATAATGTTTAGGGTGTGACAACCCGCCACAAAAGTCAGTAAGTCAAATACTAAAGATGTATCTAACCTGGAGCTGGACGGTGTAATCCCCATCTCAAATAGACTTACACGTACGATCTCTGATCAACCTAGTGTGCTAAAAACAGCAGTGTACTCACAGTGTGAGTGGTGGAAGGAGCTAACCACCCTGTGTACAATCCCAATCTAGATCTTAGGTATGTACTTGGAGTGGCTAGACCCTCCCGCTCACAACTATGCTGCTATTTTTACTGCGCTGGTCCTATGGGAGCCAGCGCATGTATGTCTCCTCAAGCTGAAAACTGCACCTTCCAGCTCTTCTGCTGACATACCCTAAGGTTGTTGCTCCATCCTGAGCGTTCCTTTCTGTACGTATTTCTCAATATAGGCTGAGTCACAAAGAGGGCCACACTCCCAACTCTGAATTTTCTGTCTTTTGTTGGTGTATATTACAACTTTAAAATGATTGAGAATACCCTTTTCTATCGAATAGATACACCAGTCACATAATCTTTGCACACGTCTTCGAAGACAAGCCTTTACAGTTACATGTCTTAGAAAAAGGCATGAGTTCCATTCAGCTCCCTCTTTAGTAATTAGCTTCAAAACCTAGGAGAAGTATGTTCTAAATAAAAATAGAGATGAGAGGGTGAAAATTACTCGTGACAGCTTGTGAACTTCAGGAGGCGAATGCTATGTTTTGCATGGTGAGAAGGGGGCGTGCATGCAGCTCACGTTAGTAAGACAAGGGAAGCCGTGTACACAACTGGCCAGATAATAACTGTTATCAACCAACCGACTCAGGTTTGTAAAACAGAGAAAATCAAAAGGAAAAGGAAATAATGACAAAGTGCAGTGTTCAGTGTGTTATATCTGAAGTGTTTTATTGTGGTTGTTGGAAGACTTTGATAGCCTGGACAAATTATGATTTTGGAATTCTGAGGCGCACACACTCTGAAATATTAAACCAGCATATATTTCTGATACATGGAGCAATATGTTTTATCATGTTCTCTTGCAAAATTGCTCGCAGCACATCAATAGGAAATCTAGTCACTTCTAGATAAATGCAAGAGGGGAAAGCAATAAATCTGGATAAAGTTACAACTCCTTTAAGAGCCTACTAGTATCAGGCATTACAAGCATGGTGTTCAGCCAGACAGGGATTTTCTCTCCTTTTTTTTTACAGGCCTAAACTGACAGCAGGATTCAAGGAACATGCTGAACTCTTGCCAACCAATGTGTTTACCTCACAACTTCAACGAGGTGCAGGAAAAATATTTTGTATGTAAGACGTCTAGATGGATTTCTAAGTAGCTGATAAAGAGAACTCTTCAAAAATGCATTATTGAACTTCCATAATTGAAGCCCGCTATGCTCTCTACATTGACAGCTTTGTAAGTATGTAAATAGGAGGAACCTAAATAGCAACTGTGAGTAAAACCCAGGGTTTTGCAATGTGGGAAGTGACTTCTCATGTCTTTCCTTCAATGCAGCAAAAGCTGGCTCACAGAGAATACTGGCTTGAGTGTACAATGATCCATCTTGGCCTGAGTGGCTGACATGCTTACATCGAGATGGGCTATTGCAAGCCTGGATGTGTAGTTTCTGCAGGCTGCAACTCCATAATAAGATGAAGATTCTAAAATTCTATTTAAGTTCTTGTACTGCATCCATCACTGTACTATGAGTGCCTAAGGCTCTTTGCAAATTGTGGGTTGGGCAATATATGGGCACTCCCAAGGTAATATATAATAATATAATATAACATATGCTCCTTGTGTAAACAAGAACTAGGCAAATACATAAGATGTTTTTAGATAGAACCTAAGGGTAAACTGATGAGGCCCTTTCCAGTAAGGATTTATTCAGAAGGTCCTATCCAAATGCCACTTCTATGCAACCCCTTTTGGCAAACTACACTGTCCCCCCTAGTTATGTCCAAGCTTCTTGTAAAACAATGAACATCTATGTGCATGTGAAATATTGAAAAATCAAGTCCTACCATCAGTGACTGAGTAAACATTTAATTTTGGTTTAGTATGATGTCTTTTACATATTAAACATCCGTTGATTGTTGAAAGCACTTAAGAATTTAATAATCATATTAAAAGAAAATATACTGGTCAGAGAATTATGGTAAAAATGAATCTCACACTGTAACGGTGCTTGCAAGCATATGCATTTTTTTTCCTAGCAGTATTTGAATTCATTTCCTTAGGACGCTATTCCGGGCACTGAGGACATTTTCTGCTTAACTGCCAACGGCATGATTTATTTATTCTAATATGAGTATGCTACTGATAATGCTTTCCAGTTCTTGAGAGGCTATCAATACAGACTGTAATGTTTTTTTATTCATAGCTTTACGGCTAATCTGGTATTAACTTCTGATTTTACTATCAGTTACAAACTCCCCTAACTGAATTGCCCTCCCTTTTGTAGATCAATATTTACCAAGGGAGAAAAGACTCTTTCCATTGGACTTCACTTTGGTTCTAATAAAAACTCTTCTCCCAAGCTAGAATCCTAGATGCAATGGAATATGTGGGATGGATTGTTCGGTTCAGTCGTCTTGCCTGCTGTGGACTCATCAATAAAATAAATGGACTACTTCCAAGGGAACAAAATACCCAGATGCTCAGGCGAATTTCTAAGCCTTAGAAAAGACAGACATTGAAATGGAGGAGGAGTGGCAAGACATATGGCAAGATTGATTTTTTTTCTTAGTTCTAGCACCACAGTACTGACTTGCAGAGTTAAAAGAGAAGACAGCTAACAATCTTATTTGCCACCTCCCAATAGAAGAACGGGTAAATCTTGCTATCCTACTAACGTAAATTGAAGTCAAATGTACAAATTACATGAGCAAGATGTGAAGACCTATATTTGAGCAGAGAATTTAGGGCTCATTGTGACTTGGCCACAAGCCCTGAGTAAAGGAAAGCATGTTGCTGAACTGCCTAGATAAACGGTCCAGAAATCAGATTCTGCTTCAGAAAGTCAGAGTCTATTTCATGGTTCACGCCTCTGCTCTGGAGAGGTACATAATCTGTGTTAACCCACAGCTGATGCAGATTAGTTCCCCTAGCTCGCTAGCTCAGATGCTCTAGCCAGTGAGTTGTGGGCTGAGACAAGACTTTGGCCACTCTCTGGGCTTACCTACCCACTCCCTGCTCATCTTCCCAGGTGAGGATGTAGAAGCTCTGCAGGGGCTACTCTCCACCCAAGAGGAGGGTAGCCACTGTAAGGGAGTAAAGAGGCATCTTGCATCCCACCTTTTCCTCTCCAGTGTGGGGTGTTGGGCCACAATATAGCCCTTAGATATTATTCATTCAATTTTTGCCCTAGCTTTTGTTCAGTCCAGTAACCTGTGTGTTTCTGAAAAAAACGTTTCAAAACAATATCAGCTTCAAATGCTGCCCAAGATGCTGTGGTCTTGTCAAGACCTCTCCTAGCTTTTTCAGTATCCCTTCTTTTCTGGTATAACTGGATTCTAGATGGGCATTTCTTAGAGGTTGCTAAGAAGTAAAAATAACAGAACAAATCTTAATTCATGACTACAAGTGCTAGGATCCTGTTTGCTGCAACATACACAAACCTTCCACGGCAAGCCACACATGGAGAGGCTCTGGGACTGAGCATTCAGTAGGGTTGGCTGGAGAACAAACATTCCATTTCACATTTGTTTTTGTTCCATGACAAAACCAAAAACTAGACCTTTTGTATTTTTTCCCATGAAAGTAGGCAGATACTCACTTCAGAATGACCAATAGTCTCGTGGTTAGGGTATCCACTGGGATGTTGGAGACCTAGGTAGAAGTTCTTGCACTGCCTCATTCAGAGCAGGGATGTGAACTTGGATCTCACAAATATCAAGTGAGTGTCCGAACTACTGGTCTCACATGCTCTCGCTACCCCTTGTTTTGACCTGGAACTATTTCTAATATTTTTTGTTGTTGAAACCAATGCATTGCTGTGAAAACTTTTGTTTTAGATGAATCAACATTTTCCAATGAAAAAAATGTTTTATTGAAAATTTCCTGACACGCTTTAGCACACAGTATGATGGCTTCCGGGCAGGTTGGGATTAGGCAAAAACAAAACGAGTATTAAACCAATCATTTACAAATCCATGGGAGGAATGCAACAAAAACTCTGATTCCATTTCAGTTTGAAATATAATAAATAAAATAAAGTGTATTTAAAGCTTTTTGATGGTTTCATCTCCTGTTTGGGTTCAGAAGGTGTGCAATTTATGCTCATTTTGAGGTTTGGCATGTACATGATACTGACCTGCACATACCCTGATACTTATTGACGTTTTTTTTTTAAATATTCATCATTAAGGTGCCTATCCCTCTAGTATATACATATTTTCCTCCACTGAGAGGAATCAAAGCCTGGTTTTAAACACACAGGGTTTTCACAATAAGTGATCATTTATAAATGTAAATTATTAAATCAATTTACATTTCAGATGCTTTTACTTTTTAATCAGCTATAATAGAAAATATTCCATAGTATTAATTTTCCTCTAACAATTTAGGTACTTTACGCAATTAGATTACATTGATTTAATAATTAAAGTAATTGAAAAATCTAGCCTTTGGAAAAAGAGAATGTATTGAAATATAATGGGAATTTAACTGGAAAATGAAGTAAATGTTAAGAGAAAGGAGTTTGGGCATGTTCAGTCTAGAGAAAAGAAAATTTGGGGAAGACAGGATAATCGTCTACATATATGTAAAGGATTGGCAGACAGACAGGACAGGGAGCAATTATTCTCATTAAGTCAATGGAAACAGAACATAGGATGGTTAAATATTAGGAAATTTTTATATGCAAAGCCAAGACAGTGGAATAAGATACTAAAGAAAGTATCCAAAAGTATATTAATACTAATCTGAAATACCAAAGGGTGGTTAAGGATGCATAAGAAATATCTAAGGATCGTTTCTGGGATAACAAAAATTCAGTCCTGTTCTTACAAAGGGGGACAAAATGGCTGACCCATTAAGTGGAAGTACCCCACCAAGTAATTCTATGATTAGTAAGTATACCACACACCTAACTGCTATAAAATAGCAACATTGAAAGCTTGATGTTTTCAACAGTTAACAAGCATTTTGACACTTGACAACTTAAACAACAGAAAGTAATATGGAAAACTTCTGACATTGTATTCATTTATGTTAAAGATTCGTGTGCTGAAGAGACTTTACCTCTTGGACAGTGGTCACCATTAAAAACTCAGCATTTACCAACTGTTCCCACATTGTGATAACTCAGATACTGCACTATTTCCCAGCATCTCAGATGCCACGGTAATAGTTTTATTATATTGCAATAGTGCCTAGAATCCCCCAAAAAGTCAGGGCTAGTCACTTGATAAAGTTACACTCTAAATGACAAGGCAACGTGAATGAGATAAACAAGTGCAGTGTGTGGGAGGAAGTGATGGAAGGAAGAGGATAGGTAAAACAATTAACAGAATATTTTTGTACAGATTAGGGGGGTGTGTAATTCTTAGACAATCAGGACCAGTAATAAGTGGTATGGTAACTACTGGTAAATGTCAGTCTGTTGATGGGTAAGGAACTTTTACACCTCTTGGGCAGATCAGAGTGGCCCTATAGTGGGTGGAAATGGCCCCCTGAGAATAATACCTTTGCAGGCCACCATACCCCTTCTGCCCCAGCCAGGGTAGGGCTGTTGTGAAGGCTCTACGTTGGCCCTGCTTCCAGCCTCGAGTGTTAGGGGTGCTAGAGATGGATCAAGGATGTGGCTGAGAGTGTATACAGAGTGCACTGCTCTACCTCTAACTTCTGCTTCTTGAGCTCACAAGGATCCCTGAGAAGTAGAACTGAAATTAGAGATGCTTCAAGACTGCTCCAAATTATACTGGGGGCGGGGTAGGCCTGGCATGGCTCCACAATTCGGGGGAGGCAGAGGTGGCCTTCAACCTCCTACACCCTTTGCTGCTGCTCTAAGGGCACTAATTGAAAATCAGGCTCTGAGTCAATTCAATTAATGTATTTCAGAGGACAAACAGCATGCACGAGGTCACTGGTTCATGTTGCCATATGCATATCAGTTTGGATCATCCAGAAATTACTCTTGAAGCCCAGAGAGCTCTTTGCTGCATTGCACTGAGAGTTTCATAGTACTGACACATGCCAGAAAACGTACAACAAAAAACACTGAAGAAAACTACACCTAAAGGTTATTCTATTCTGTTCTCTCTCTTTTTCTTCACAGAACAGATATTAAGTAAGCACGTTTCAACCAAAGGGGTAACTATTATGTTTCTTTCTCCAAAGTTAAAAATCCATATCTCAGGTGCCACAAGTATGAGTTATGAAGGTCTTTTTCATGATTGTTCCCATATCAGCATGCTGTATATCCTTTTTACTCCAGTAACTTAATTCATTCTTTATCCATTTATTTTTTGAAGTTGACAATGTATTTTCTGCTAAGCAGTGACCTATGCTTATTAACTTTGCTCCATCAAAAGTGTGAATCTGAAGATTCCTTGAGTTTGAGCCTACCACTAGAGGTTTCTGGGCAGACAGATAAGCTGGAGAAAATAAAAACCTTCCTATACTTTGTTTCTTACTCTTCTGATCAGCTTTATGACCCACAACTTGCATTGTTAATATTTTTTTGATACAGAATGAGTCACTGATCCAATCCATGTGCTGATTCCTTCAAAGCTTACGTATAATCAAGCTGATTTTTCAGTCCATAGAGGAAACATGATTTCACTAAATCACTTGAAATCAGAGGAGGCTTTGGAAAGGATATACAAAAGCATGGTTCATTGCAATAGGCAAGAGATTACTGTTTCCTGTTTTATTTTTGTTAGACACATTTTATCTACAATTTCTTATGTTGCCTCCACTTACTATAGTATCTGAGCACATCCAAACTTTTATAAGGACAAAAAAATGGCCTATCTTCCTTCCAAAAAAAAATTCAAGCTAAAGGGCATATATAATTATCATTATTGTTATTTTGTGAGTGAGAAAGAGAGGTAGGCCACATAAATGGCTTTTGCTTTAGTCCTGTATATGTCAAGGCTACTAATCATTCTTATCTGGGAGTGAACTCCACAGTCTGGGTCCAGCTCCTGAATAAGGTCTCATGGGCATTCCCTACTGGTCAACAGCATCATTGTTCCAGTGGATGTACTGAGAGAGGCAATCTCTCATGGAAGGCTTTGAATATCAGATCAGACACACTGAAGAGGACTTGGTGTTCAGTGGAGACACAGTGCAGGAAGCAGAGCCGTGGGGTGATGACTTGTATTGCTTAGTAGATAGGCTACTGTGTTTTGTACCATTGCAGCTTTTCCACATAGTGTAGCTTCACTCCTAGGTCTGGTCTATACTACCCGCCTGAATCGGCGGGTAGAAATCGACCTCTCGGGGATCGATTTATCGCGTCCCATCGGGACGCGACAATCGATCCCCAAATCGGCGCTCTAACTCCACCAGCGGAGGTGGTAGTAAGCGCCGCCGACAAAAAGCGGCAGAAGTCGATTTTGCAGCCGTCCTCACAACGGGGTAAGTTGGCTGCAATACGTCGAATTCAGCTACGCTATTCACGTAGCTGAATTTGCGTATCTTAAATCGACTCCCCGCTGTAGTGTAGATGTACCCCTAGATATAATCAGCTGCAGTAGTTAAGGTTACAGACCATGAATACATGGAACCCCATGATCTGATTTTTGTCTGACAGGCTAAGGTGCAATCATCCAGCCACACAGAAAGAAATGGGTAGTGATTTTGCATCTATAACTATTTGGATATCCAAAAGCAGCAAGTAGACCAATGCGACTCAAAGGCCATGGACCAACATAACAAATCTGAGCCCTTATGGGCTATCAATAAGTTCAATGAGGCTTGGATACAGTAAACAGTGCCCCTCCAGGGGCCTAGTTTATCTAACTAAACGCTAAACAGGATGTGCAAAAAAGCCTTCACTCCAACATCCTAGCTGGGGGAGAGGAGGGTGGGAAGGAGGCAGGATAAGTTAATCTGAGTCATTTTTCCCTTAACTGAGTCCCTCCTTTTCCTCCACCCAGGCACTTCACCCCTAAAACCCTCTTAACCCTTGATCTTCCTCTGGAGTCATGCATCCTACCATCACCTAGGTAAGAGATCCTTCTCTAGACTCAGGGCCCCTGAAGAGGTCACACTGCTGTAGCTCTTCCCTGGAGCAGCTTGTAGTTCCCCAATGACCTGGAGTTCTTCCCTGAAAACATAATTTTGCTGGGACTGGGGTTCCCTAGGACTTGGCCCCTTATAGCCCTTTCAGAACATGCTCTTTCTAGGAGCACCTTTCCTAAGTCTCCTTTTCTGGTAAGCTTTCTAACCCGTTCCCCTGCAAAGTCCCTCTCCTCAGGAGCTTCCTCTCTGACTTCCAGAGCCTCCTGACTGAGCCCGCATAACCCCTTTATTAGGCCTAGATATTCCTTAAGTAGTTAATTGCCACCTAGCTATTCTGGGGCCCTATGCAATCCCCTCGCGGGGGGGGGGAGAGGGGCAGGCCTCCGCAGGTGGGGGGGCTGGCCTCAGGCCACCGCGGGAGGGGGCGCTGGCTTGGGGGGCAAGGGGGTACCACATCCCAGCACTCACCAGCGGTGCAGCTGGGGCCGGGTCCCTGCACTTCCCACCGCTGGTGAGTGCAGGCCCAGCCCTGCTGCAGTCCTCAGGGGCGGGAAGGAGTGGGGCTGGGGTAGAGCAGTGGCGGGAAGAGGTGGGGTGTGGGCGGAGCAGGGCTGGGGTGGGAGGCCTGGGGAAGAGGCAGGGCAGGGGCTGGAGCAGCACGCAGCTGCATAGGGCACCAGGAAATTTGGTGCCCCAAGTTTCCTGGTGCCCTACGCAGCTGCATACTTTGCGTATGGGTAAGGACGGCCCTGCACCCAGCCACTTAGGTAGTTACTCACAGGTGGATCTGGGTTGGCTCAGTCTCCTTAGCAGAGCCTGTCATATGTAGGCTGGGTGCCTGACCTCCTTCAAGGGCCAGCTACCCTGTGACACAGGTCAATATTGTTTTGAAAATACACACTTCCCAATTGTCCTCTTACAACCTTTCCTTTGTATGAATAATCTTATTTCTACCTCCATTTAAGGTGAGACTTTAATGAAAAGGCCTTTCCCCTTCATTTACAAAAGGATGTTTACAGAACAAAAAGAAAAATAAATAGATGCAAAGAAGGGAAACACCTGCCATATTAATAAATCAGGAAGTGCCACTGTGTAAAAATGGGGTAACACCTACTGGTTATAGCAAGGAACTACAAGCAGGTCTATTGGGTTCTGTTCATACTTCTTCTACTGACTTGCTGTTTGACCTTGTGCAAGTGACTCAACCTTTTCGTTTCTTGGTTTCCCCATCTGAAAATTATAGAGAATAGCTCAGAAATGTGTTGCTTTAAATTACTACATTGTGCTCACTTGAAGATAAGAACACTCATTATCTAGAACAGACTATTTCCCAAGATTCTCCTTTGCTGCTTTTTGCCATTTACTTATTGAGAAAATAATGCAAAGTTGCCTTTGTTGTTGTTGTACAGAAAAGCATTTGCTGCTGCATTAACTTGATCAGCCCAGTATGTGTGGAATCACATACACCAAATGCCTTCATCACTGATGATGGCTATTTCAAAGACAGATTAAGAAATATTTACTAAATATATCCCCAAAATTATTTCACTATTTCAATAAGCTTTAGTTCTTGAGAACACTCTTCCTCTAATGATTAAAAAAACTGCTCCCTCTCTCTCATGGAAATCATGATAGGTTATATGTATTAAGTCATAGCTTGTTGGACACAGCTGAAAGAAAAATCACATGAGGCTGAACAAACTATCACTTTATGAAAAGTTATGGCTTATGCTTGATGAGCTGAATGCAGAGTAGTCGTATGGGAATCCTCAATACACTGTTTTGGGATTAATGCTACTTCTCTAGAATTTTAAAAATTAATTTCCATCTGTCTGATGTCTCTTACAGTTAACATGTGTCTTGGTCTCCCTCATCTTTTTATGATTCACAACTGACTCTTCTAGCAGTTATTATACAATTACATGTGGTTCATCCTGTCTAGTATATTTTTGTTTGTGCGTAAGTATGGCCTGTTTAAAAAACCCAACTCCTCCTACATCAGAGCCTCATTTTCAGAAGTGCTGAGCACCTACAACTCTGAGGGGAAGCTGCAGGTTTTGCAGAGCCAGATGTGAGCCACTTATTCACACTGTCAAGCCGTCAACTGCACAAATACCCATTGATTTCAATAGAACAATACATTATGGCCCTAATTCAGAATGGCACTTAAACACTTGCTTAATTCTATATCTATTCAGGACAGCATTGAAGTGTGTACTTACAGCCCACTGACTTCACTGAGACTGAATCTCATGCTTAAATGCTGTACTGAATGGGAATGCTTAATTGAGTTGAGGCCTATATTAGTATTACTATCATTACTACTCATGTGAGAAAGGGTTCCATAATTGTCCCTAAGAGCTCTGCATCAGAAGAGGGAGGTTGTTCATTTTGCTACCATTTGTATTAGAATGGGACAGAATTATTTGATCAAATAATGTTTTAATATGCTTGCTAAATACATTTTACATGAAATTGTTTTTATTTTTACAATATTTATTAGTGCTGTCAATTAATCGCAGTTAACTCGTGATTAACTCAAAAAAATTAATCACGATTTAAAAAATTAATTGTGATTAATTGTAGTATTAATCAGACTGTTAAACAATAGAATACCAATTGATATTTATTAAATATTTTGGATGTTTTTCTACATTTTCATATTATATTATATTCTGCATTGTAATTGAAATAAAAGTGTATATTATTTTTATTCCAAATATTTGCACTGTAAAAATGATAAACAAAAGAAATAATATTTTTCAATTCACCTCATACAAGTACCATAGTTAAATCACTTTGAAGTGCAACTTACAAATGTAGATTTTTTTTTGTTACATAACTGCACTCAAGAACAGAACAATGTAAAACTTCAGAGCCTGCAATTCCACTCAGTCCTACTTCTTGTTCAGCCAATTGTGAAGACAAACAAGTTTGTTTACATTTACAGGAGACAATGCTGCCCTCTTCTTATATACAATGTCACCAGAAAGTAAGAAGAGGTATTTGAATGGCACTTTTGTAGCCAGCATTGCAAGGTATTCATATGCCAGAAAGCTAAACATTTGTATGCCCCTTCATGCTTCGGACACCATTCCAGAGGACCTGCTTCCATGCAGATGATGCTCGATAAAAATATAATGCGCTAATTAAATTTGTGACAGAACTCCTTGGGGGAGAATTGTATGTCCCCTGCTCTGTTTTACCCGCATTCTGCCATATATTTCATGTTAAAGCATCTCGGATGATGACCTAGCATATGTTGTTCATTTTAAGAACACTTTCACTGTAGATTTCACAAAACGTAAAGAAGGTACCAATGTGAGATTTCTAAAGATAGCTACAACACTCGACCCAAGGTTTAAGAATCTGAAGTGCCTTCCAAAATCTGAGAGGGACGAGGTGTGGAACATGCTTTCAGAAGTCTTAAAAGAGCAACACTCCAATGCGGAAACTACAGAACCCGAACCATCAAAAAAGAAAATCAACCTTCTGCTGGTGACATCTGACTCAGATAATGAAAATGAACATGTGTCAGTCTGCACTGCTTTGGATTGTTATCGAGCAGAACCCATCATTTGCAGGGATGCATGTCCCCTGGAATGGTGGTTGAAGCATGAAGGGACATATGAATCTTTAGCACATCTGGCACGTAAATATCTTGCGGCACCGGCTACAACAGTGCCATGAGAACACCCGTTCTCACTTTCAGGTGACATTGTAAACAAGAGGAAGGCAGCATTATCTCCTACAAATGTAAACAAACTTGTTTGAGCGATTGGCTGAACAAGAAGTAGGACTGAGTGAACTTGCAGGCTCTAAAATTGTACATTATTTTGAATGCAGGGTTTTTTTGTGCATAATTCTACATTTCTAAGTTCATCTTTCATGATAAAGAGTTTGCACTCCAGTAATTGTATTAGGTGAATTGAAAAATACTATTTCTTTTGGTTTTTTAACAGTGCAAATACTTATAATCAAAAATAAATATAAAGTGAGCACTGTGCACTTTGTATTCTGTGTTGTAATTGAAATAAAAATATTTGAAGATGTAGGAAACATCCACAAATATTTAAATAAATGGTATTCTACTATTGTTTAACAGTGCGATTAATCACGTGATTAATTTTTTTTTAATTGCTTGACAGCCCTAATATTTATACTTTTAGAAAGTATTTTTACAAAGTGGATATTATATATCAGGGTAATAGAAATGGTGCCTTCTCACTGCAAACCAGCATAAAATATCTCTGCATGTTTGTCATGCAGTTGATAAAGTCTTAAACAATTTAATAAAGCATATAAAATACATAAAATGAATAGAAGTAAACTGGAGTACAAACTCTAATTGGAGGCATTTGTAAAAGCTTGTGTGTTTACATAAACTTAAATATTAATTAAACTGCCTTTTTTCAAACTGAATGTTCATTTTGGTAACATACATCTTCAAAAGTGTACAATTTTATAACAAAACTGTACAATGATTCTTCAGAATAGTTCTTTTATTACATTTCCTGGCTAGCTCTTCAATTTCACTTTAGTACTATGATTCAGTTGTATCATCTCCTGAAGCAATACTTGTTGGAAAACTGTGAAATTGGCCATTAATGTAATGAATAATGTATATGTAAAGGTTAGAAAGCCAAGTACAGATCCAAAAAGGGTTAACTCCATTAGCAAAGATTTTTAAGTCCAGCTGCTGATGGGTGTCAACTAAAATAACACAGTAACCACTTAAACTGGCATATCAATTTTAATGTAAAAATAAGTTTCCTTTACCACTTTTGCTATCATTACTGAAAAAAGGAAAGGTTAAAAACAATGTTCAAAACAGATCAGATTGACTAATTAACAGCAGATGTGTATTGGAGGTAGGCTATATTGTGAAACAGGGTCACTTCACAAACTGATTTGCTCCAAAAATTGTCACCCAGAGGGAGAAAATGTCATAGCTTCTGCAGTCTGGAATTACGCAATGAAACTTTAATCAGACAACCATAAACCAATTTGTTTTCCCCCCAGCATGAATATTTCAACCACCAACCTTATTACTGCAGGCAAGATAGCACATATATATTATTTGTGGGAGAACACACCACAATTTATGTCAAAATATGTGTAAAGGAAACTGCAGAAACACTGTTAGTCTAAAAACAGTATAAACTGGGGGGAAAGTCAGCGTAATTTAATGTTATTATTACAAATTTAAATGAAAAGTCTGGATCTGTCACCCTACCAGATACACAGCAATGCCCATCTTTTTTCTTATTCGATCCAATCCAACTCTACTAGTCTATAGTAGATCCTTTTATTGTACAGTGGTCCACTATCTTGGCAATGCTCATGTAACTGACTGGCAAATGTTCTGTTTTACAGGCTGTCTGCTGTGCCTGGTCCAGAAAGGATACAAGCCTATTACAGCCCCATCTACAGATCATGATCTCTTTAGCTCAAGGTGTTACAGTTTATGCTTTTAGCTCTGGAGGCGCCCATTTCAATCCCTGATGTATTGGCAAAGACGATGGCCATCTCATTTGGTCTTTGCGGTAAAATAATGAGATAACTATAGTATAATGTAACATCTACTGCAAACATATTTCCCTTTCTAACCTCTGAAACATAATTCTAAGTTCACAGAAGACTGTGCTATGCAAACAATCATGAGTCTTATTTGAATTTATAATATGACATTCTTCTTGGACTCCCAGAAGAATAAAATGAAAACAAAAACATACAACCATCTACAACTCATGTTTTCTCAGAACCAGCTGTTATTAATAAAAAATAATACCTAGCTAATATATAATCATTTTCATTAACAGATCTCAAAGTGCTGTACAAGAGAAATCCATATCATTGTCCCCATTTTATAAATGGGGAAGCTGAGGAACAGTGCATGTGAAGTAACTTCTCCAAAGTCATCCAGCAGGCCAGTAACAGAATCAAGGTCTCTTGAGTTCCAATCTAGTGGTCTATCCATTAGGTCATACTGCCTCCCTAGTTAAATGCATACTCAAAGATTTCAGGTTCCTTCTGAAGCGAAGGCTCATAGGTTTCTACCAAAATGAGTTCTACCATCTCAAACTCATACATTTCAGTTGATATTTTCAAAAGCCATACATGAGATCTGTCTGCCCAATGCCCATTAAAATTAAAATTTTAATGGGCTCAAACACCTAAGTTCCCTAGATGGCTTTGAACATCAAAGCCTACCAATATTCAGGTACTTGCTGGCACTGGAATAGTATGAATAATGCATAATAAAATATGAGGAATTTCAAATAGAGTCATGGGGTTTTACTTTGTTTTGTTTTTAACAAAATAATATAAAATATGTTCCAACTATCACATTGTTCTCTATACCTTAGTCCCAAAATGGGAAAAACACACCTTCTTTCTAGTTCATTGCATGGAACTGGAAGGTAGGGCTGGTCAAATAATGCAACACATATACACAAAACCTAATCACTATTTGATTCCACCATTATATACTCCTATTTTGTAGTCATGAACATTCATACAAATATCAACATTCACATGTGAATGAGGGCTTTAATGCACAAAGATATTATTTATTATTTGTTACTCTGTGGTTTAAAAAGTTTCAATCATTCTATCAGGGAGGGGAAATTATACCATGTGACCTAGGTGACCAATGATTATCCATGACGAATAGCCAAAGAACTGTTTGTCCAAACTGTCAGATAAATAGTTACAAATTGGTAGATAGATCTTCAGAAATAAGGACTGGTTTAAGAATAATTTTAAAAAGAGCACCACAACAAATAATTCCCTTAGCCCTGTTGAGATTATTCAGCACGTGAACACTGTATGATGAAGCTGTGATAGATGTAGCAATTATCTGCAACATACTGGACAAACCATATTGAATTCATATTGAATTCAGTTAAACCTGACTGAATTGCTTAAATATGTTAGGAGATCACTGTATTAAAAATGCAAATGTTGTGGGATTGTATGTAGCATCTCAAGGGGGAGACATGGGCAATGTAAACCCTGGAAGCAATAGGAGCGTCAAAGCACTATTTTAAACAATGTGCCAGACAAGACAACACTTTTGGGACAAACAAAGTTGAGTGGGTTTTCTAGAAAATATCTGGGGGGGAGGGGAGCACTTTTTGGAGTTGAGGTGATCTCTGGTAAGCATATTAGCATGTGTGTTGATTCTTTACTTGTTCTAATATGTTTTCTCTGTAATGCTTTCACCCTAAGAATAAACATGCTTGCTTAGAAAGGGTTGTGCGGTAAGTCCTAACTGTTGGCAATTATACTGTTTATAGCCTCTGAGAAGGCAAAGCAGGCCTACTTAGGCAGTCTGACTTGCTGGGGAACTCACAGTGCAGGCAGGGAACTGTGGAGTCTGGAAAAACCTCAGTCAAGAGGGACAGTGACCAGAGAGTCCCCACCCAGGAGAGGTTATGGTTGGGGAGTGGAAACCTAGAAGTGGGTGCCCTTGCTAGTCCACAAGGTGGAAATACAGATTGCTTTGAACTGTGACAGAAGTCATCAAGAAATATGAGCAGTTTTCCACCCCAGGCTATTTTACTTGTCACATACTTAACTAGAAATACAGTGTTTTTCACTATCCTGCCTCTAAATAACCACTCCAGCAATCCTAGCATGTTAGTCTCATAGGGAAGGGACAGTGGCATCAAGTTTGTGCCACGGGATCACAATACATAAGATTCCTAAAATAATCCAACCAGAACTTCTGGAGCTATATCAAGACATTTTATAATAAATAATCATTATAATAACCATAACAACTATACAAATGGGCATGTTTTCACTTGGTTGTATATAAAGTCATAAAGGATTAACAGTGTTTGGATAATATGGAACAGTTTTTAGCTCAGCTTTTCAGGCAACAACAAATGGTATTATATGTTAACATTAGCAAATAGTTCTTGAAAGCAGAAAATATTTTACAGTGGAATTTGGACTTGGTGAATCTCTCCTTATATTTGTTTTCCTGTGAGAAAGGTGTGAATTGGCTGTTGCAGTCAGAGTGTGTATGGATGTTGATGTAATTGAGCGAGAGTGCAGAGGGAAGCCTAGAGGGATTGCTTGGTGTTAGTGGAGAAATGAAGAGTTCCTCTGGCAACATATGGCACAGCGGAGGACTGCAGAAGTTAAAGCTGCTCCGGGTCAGCCTTAGCATATGCTCACGGTTTATTTCACTGTGAATGTTTTGGAAGAAGAGAATATACTTTTTGGTTTGCTCACTTCCATCTCTATTTGCACAGTGATTGCACCTGCTTTGCTTTCACTCTACTCATGTAACACACGCACCTCCTCTTTTCTTTCTTAGGGAAGTGGGAAGAGCACAGCTGAATTCAGAGGCGATGTACAGGATGGTGAAACTTAGACCCTGTAGACCTTCTTACGCCCACATATTCTGGGAGTTTACATTGGAGTAATTTACGCTAAGGTGCCAAAAGCAGATGCAAGTGAAAGTAGAGAATGAACCTTAATGATCCAGCCCTACATTAAGGTTCACTGTCTACTTTAACTTACATCTGCTTCTGGCACCTTAGTGTAAACTACTCTGATATAGAATCCCCAAATATGTGAGTATTAGAAATCTACAGAGTCTAAGTCTTCCTTTGACTCAGTCTGTGAAAGTAGGTGATATATAAATGCCAATCAAGTTTATTATTGGTAGAGTAGATGTGAGTCTGAATTAAGCAGATTTCAGGTTATAGTTTTTCACAGAATTTAAGGCCAGAAGGGATCATTAGATCATCTAGTCTGACCTGTATATCACAGGTATTAAATTTCACCCTGATACCCCAATATTGAGCCCAATGATTTTCATTAGACTAAAACATTTCAGTCCTCAGGAGACTAACCTGTTGTGTGCCATAAACAGCAAACGAGAGACTGAAGAGCACCAGTGCCCATGGCCCCTACAGTGGCAGGGAAGTGATCAGGTGAGATATGCCCAGATGATCTCAGCAGGTGATCCACACTCCATACTATGGGGGGGTGGGGGGAATGGGGGGGGGAGGGAAGAGACCCAAGATCCCAGTTTATTTGAACAGGGGGAAAATTCCTTCCTAATTCCAGATCTGGGGATCAGTTTGATTTTTAACATGTGAGCAAAACACACCAGCCATGTAGAAAAAGGCACTGGCCCACCCAACCTGGTGTCCTATCTCCAGCTGTGGCTAATCTCTGTTGTTTCAGAAAAAGGTGAAAAACACAGAATGCATTTGACCAATTGTTCATAAGGGGAAAAACTGAACCTATGCTACTTCCTAGGCTTCAACTCGACCAGCTACACATACTAAAGAATGTACTGGCTAACATGCTTAAAAAAGGAATTTTTATCCTAGTCATGACAAGTCCAAGGAGTATAAGATGACATAACCGACACGTTGCTTGGGAACAAGGTAGAAGGTGTAAATTACTTCAGTTTAGGGTATGTCTACACTTTGTGTGTTGCTCCATCTTGTCCAGCTCTTTTTTGTAGAGCCAAAGCTATAAAGGTCCAAATGTCAGACAAACACCCAAAATAAAGGACTCAAACAAAAAGGAACAAACTAATAATAATAATAATAATGTATGGGCTTAAATCAATTCACTAGCACAACAGGGTTTCATTTAAGTACTTTGTACATGGGGTAGTGCAGAACTTGTGTTCTGCTCCACGCACCTGCTACTTTTGCCGTCAATGTCTATAATAACTGACATTTGGTATGATTTTAGCTTCTACAATTGAGTGCTTCTGAAGCTACTAGGCAGAATGCTCAGCTCGTGTATTTCAGCATAGCTCTGTTGAAGTTAATGGAATGTTATGATTTACATCAGCTGAGGGTCTGGCCCAATAATTTCTAACATTAAAAGGTCCAAGATAAATTTTAACCTAAAATAGGAGACAGGGATCTTTCAGACACACGACTCAAGGCCTGCCAGAGGACAGGGCCATGACCCAACGTTGCAGCCCAGCCATACACACACGCACCTGTTTGATGGAGCATATTAGCTCTCTGCCAGTGGAAACATTCCCATCTTTACCTGTATCCTGGCCTAAAAAAACCAGCATCCCCTACCTGAAGGGAGAGAGAAGACTGTACTTAAACAAAGTGTGTTCTATCCAAATTCATCAATAAAGGCTGATATAGATTGGGACATCCAAATGAGAAAACTGCTTCTGTAGCACCTTCTGGTATGAGATATGGAAAACCAGGAAACCAGCTCCCTGTGTTTTACAGCACATCATGCTAATACTGTCCCCAGCTTTCTAATTTTATCCAGCAAAATATTCAGGTATTACTGAATGCAATAGTGTCACACAGTCACCTGTGTCATGTAAAAGGTATGGAAAGATACATTGTATTGTATGTAAGCGATGACAGAACAGGGGCCTTGAGTATTTCTGAGACAGTTTATGTTAAGGAACTTACTTGGGAGACCACAGAGTCCTAAATGCTGCACATTCACATTTGGGTCTCTTTAATATCCATTTATGCACTTGTCCTATTGCCTATGGTTGAAGGGTAATACATTGAGACACCCTTAATAGTGGAAATATCAACCTAAATTATTTTTGAAAATGGGATTTAGGAGCTCTTAACAGTTTTGCCATCTGTTTTAAAAACAAACTCTTCCACAAATAATTGTCTAGACCACACATTCTCAAACTGTGATCCATGGATCACCAGTGGTCTGCAAGCTCCATTCAGATGGTCCACGGATAGTTCCCTCTAAAGTGCGCACCTGGGCGGTTGCATACAAGACGATGAAGGGCCACCCACCTAATCTCACGCCTGCGTGGCTCCACTAACTAGGTGCCTGGACCCTGGAAAAGACGCACATGTCAGGTGAGGTGGTGGCCTTGGGGGGAATACGGGGTAGGTGGGAGGGAGCAGTGGGGTGAGAAGAGGGGGTGGAGGGAATTGGGATGTACAGGGCTGCAGCGGCCAGAGAAAGAGGTGACTTTCCCGAGCTCCAGGGTTGCGGATGCCAGGGAGAGACAGCCCTCCTTCCCAGCCTCAGCTCTGTGGTTGTTGTGGTGGGGAGAGACTCCTTGCCTTCCCAGCCCGAAGCAGGGGAGAGAGGGCACATCCATTGCATTAGAAAGGTAAGACTAGTGATATTAAAATATAAGTTGTGTGCTTTTATTTGTAGAACAAAAAAATGTTTATTATTAAGGGTTTTTTTATATAGCGCTTTTATCCAAAGTGCTTTACAATAGTTAGCTAACGGTACAAACAACATTTGGAAAGATCATTAAGTGGTCCACTGAGACCCTCAGCAATTTTCAAGTGGTCCGTGAAAAAAAAGTTTGAGAACCACTGATCTAGACATACTTGGGGGGGGGGGGGGGGGGGCGGGGGGAAATCTATGCTGACACTTTTCAAGCCACTTGTGCTGCAGTTCTGTGCCATTCACTTGAAGTTCATGTTTATTATTTTCCCAGAGTATATTATTTCATATTAGCTGATATGGTATGTTGAATCCCCACATGCCTACCTAATTAAAAGTAGGTCACAATTCTTTTGTTCGCCTGCTGTAAGCGCGGGATTTATTACTCCCTCAAATTTTTTATTATCAGCAAATTTTGCTGGTTCACATTTGGCTCCCACTGTTTAGGCCATTCAAGTAAATTAAAAACAGGGCCAAATAATAATCCTTGTGAGACTTCAATTAGTTCTCCCTCAGTTAAACATACTGAGTTGGTCCATTATCAAGCACTTTGTACCTACTATTTTAAAATCTAGTTCTTTATCCATGTTCATACCCTGCACTCTGGCTTTCAAAAGTACGTAATGTGAGTGGAAACCTGCCATGTGGAACACAGCTTTATATAAATCTTAATGGTGTGCATGTAGCACTGCTATTATCAATTTACGGCCAAATTCTGCTCTCCTTACTTACACATGTAGTTCCGCTGAAGCCAACATAGCTTCTAGTATGAAGCCCACAGGACTTGGTCTTTGGTCTGCAATAACAAAACAATGTAGACAAAAAGGATTGGGTGGCAAACTGTCTCCTTTTAAAAGAGGCCTACAGCAAATGTTTGAACACCAGCAGGCGAGCACTTGTAGCCTAATCTATAGATTATGAATAAAATCCCAGTTATCACTTCAAGGGTTGGCAGATTCTTATCCCAAGATCAGGACCAGTATTATTAAAATCATTATATAGTTGGGAACCCCAATGTACACAGGTGCAACACTCACACTATAGGAACTCTTTTATATTTACAAATAATGTATTAATACATTTATCAAAGTCACACACACACACTAACTCAGTAAGGTAGATAGAGATAATACAGAAAGTGTATCTGAACATCCATACTCACGCCATCCCTTGCAGAACAACCTGAAATGTTAGCCATTATCTTCCTCATCACCATTTCCTTCCTCATCTTCACCAGTGGCCATCATTCTGGCCCCTCCCAAGGGCTACATCTCTCTTCCCTATTGCCCTGGGATGCCACTTTTATAATATGTTATGCTGATGTTACCATGTCTAATGCATATTCAATAGGGGTTTCTCCCCTCTTCCTTATTTGTATTTCATCCCCAATGTTAAGGTGCCCTTCTTCTATAGGTTAGTATATTTATGATTTCACCCCATTATAATATATGTCACTCTTACGGTCGGATATTCTTAGAATCATAGAATCATAGACTATCAGGGTTGGAAGGGACCTCAAGAGGTCATCTAGTCCAACCCCCTGCTCAAAGCAGGACCAATTCCCAACTAAATCATACCAGCCAGGGCTTTGTCAAACTGGGCCTTAAAAACCTCCAAAGAAGGAGACTCCACCACCTCCCTAGGTAACGCAGTCCAGTGCTTCACCACCTGGAATTCTGTTCAAAACCTTTTAGAAGCTGGTGTCAGTTCATGTTCTGTGGTTTGATGATGTCATTATGGAAAAATTCCCCCCGCCCCCACACACACTATTTCCAGTTCCCCAAAACTTATAAATTACATACATTTATTTATGCCAAAGTTCATAGGCCTCAAGCCTCATGCTAACTGCTGAAGCTGTAAGTTCCTTGCATTACTGCTGAATATAATGCAGTGGAATAAAATGCAAAGCAGTGAATATAATAGAGGTAAGCTAGCCCACTGGGCTACGCACCTTAATATTTGTACCTTTCCTGAATAAACTAATTATCCTCTGCAAATCTGAGTGCCTCCACTACTACTAAAGACCTATGATGGACAGCAAGTCTATAGAGGGGAGGAATTAAAAGGTGAGATTCTGGCAGAGATTATTGGCTTCATAACATCTGGACTATGAATTAGAGAAGGAGACAAACAGAGCTGTTCATACGCAGCCCAGAATCAGGCCCTAATCTCTCAATCCAAGCAGGAAATTATCACTGTGTCATTAATATTTCATTCTAAACAAGATTCTCTTACATTTTGGGGAGTTCTTCCTAAATGAGTCTGTAGGAAGGAGAGCAAGTAAATAGTGACGAATGTGGATGCATACTCAAAAACAACATGTGCTAGTTTAGAGCTGGATTGTGCCCTGGAGTAGCAGGGAGTAGATAACCACTCTCTCCTTCCCCGTTCCATGTTAGGGCTGCTCCTTATTGTTATAGGAGTTCCGTTCTTTATATCAGCTCTTGACTTGTGTCCAGGGAATGCACCCCAGTTGCTCCCAGGGAGAGTGAGAAGGGATTACGTGGAGCCCTGGTTTCATTCCCCACTACAGCTGGCCATGCAGGAGAATAGCGGGCAGCATACAGGGTGCCACCAATTATTCTCCCCAAACAACCCAGAGCCTTTTTGAAGGCCACTTGAGGGGCAGTGTGTTTCCAGAGCACCGTTTATTTTGGGCTCCATTCTATAAGCACGTTTCAAGGTTAAATGAGGAAGAAAGGAAAAAAGATGGGTCCAGCTCTCATATGTTCATAGAAATCCAGAGCATGAACATAGATGTTGGTTATAGCCACCTTCTAGTTTGCCAAATCTCACTATCTGCCAATAATCCAAGAGATGCGCTCCAAGTCTTATATAGCTATACTGACTGGAGGACCACATACAGGTCTGTCTCATTTTACGCAAGGGTTCCATTCCGCGGTTAGCGCGTAAAGCGAAAACCGCGTATAGTCAAAATTACATTGAGTTCAATGGCGGGCGGAATCACCCGCACTACAAGTACAGTATTAAAATGGTTATTTTTCTCTTTTTGGGTTTTTTTTTGTTTGTTTTTGCCGACCACGTAAAGCTGAAACCACGCATGTTAAATGCGCATAAGATGCGACAGACCTGTATTGGTCAAGACTGTGGAAGTGAAACAGATTGTCCTTAGTCTTCATGTTTAAGGTTGGGACAGGATCAGGGTCTTCACACTGGTAGGATTCCACCTCTGGAATTCCTTTCCTGAGCAGAGTTTTTCTGATGCTGTTTTCAAACCACAGCCTCCTTTTTGTTCAGGTCAACTTACTCAGCATGTTTCCTTCAACGTGGGGAGGATCAGTGGGAACAATCGCTGGTTAATAAATGTATTAATATTTGTACTTGTGTGATTTTGAATATTGGCACTTAATATATTATTTTAATAAAATAACCACAAACATTATTTTACAGTCTGACCTTGGCTAAGTGTTGTCACCTCTTGAACAACACTTTTAAGCAGAGGTTTGTAATGATTAGTTGAGATACATTTCTGAACCTGTAATAATTCAGTACCAGCAAGCACAGATGTTTAGAGGCACATTGATAGGTTGGAAAATTTGGCTAAATGAAGCACTAAACACCATATGGTATTATTTTAAATGGCATCACTTCAGTAAGCACCACTCTGGTAGCACTGTATAAATTACTTATTTTGAATACTCTTTCAACTTTCAAACCAGCTGTTAACTATCTATGCTTCCCACTGACTTGTGAGTCAGAAACTCAGCGCGCTAAGATATTGTATTTTCTTTCTAGATAGGTGTTCTTTGTACGCTAAGATTATTTTAGGGGCAATTAGAAGATATTTACTTGGTTCCTCTTTTTTTCATAATTTCTACCAGCTTCTTTGCTTTAAAAACATAGCTGCACCATTACAGAAATACCTTAATGATTCCAAGACTTAACTACCGTTTCAATACTTGTTCTTACACCTGCTTCTGCTCCTAATAATCGTTACATGGCACAGTTGTTTCTATAAATTTCTATAATTTATTTTTCTATGAGAAACGGCTGCGAAGCCAGCTCCAGCTTCTCCACACACAAAACCACCCTCAGGGCACAAGTGACTGACAAATAGGTTCAGGTGGCATGAAAGGACAATGTATCTTTTGTACCAGTGAAATTTTATATATGGGCACTGAGGCTTGGATCTCAGGAGGAAGCAAACACCATGTTGTTGTAATTCTCAGACACACCAGATACTCGCATTTGTACAAATTTCTCGTAACAGAATACATGTCAAAGACAAAGTGTTCAAATAATCAGGTAGCTCCAATTCACTGCAGATTTTACCAAGCAAAAGACAAAGAGTCAGCTACACTATAATCAGCACATTTCCCTCTAGAACCTGCCAAGAAAAATGATGCCAGACATCTGAGTCCTACCATGGAGTAGCCATGCTCTGTGCGTATCCATGGTTATCAACTCTGCTAGTGCTCCAGATGGGAAAGGAGTAGGAGGAGTAATTGAATGCTTTTCTGAAGTGTAATCATATTCATAACTATTTACATGAAAATAATACCTATTGTAAACACAAACCAGGCTTGAGGAGGAATGAAAGTGGCTAAGGTTTAAGCTCATGTTTATAAACAGTAAAAATAAAACTGAAGAAACATAAATGGGTAATTTGCAATTGGGAATATAAGAATCTGAGAGTGCGTTGCCATATTCAGTAAAATAAATGAATACATTTTGTTCTAGCACTACTTAATAGTAGAAAATGAAATCAGGGGCAAGTGCACCCTAACAAAATACCAGTGTGCACATAAAGACCTGGAAAAGAGGAGGGTTGGTAAGGTGGCTGGGTGAGAGATTGGGGACAAGGAATTTTTCCCCAGACCCTTGTACTTCAGAGGATTCCTTCACACAATCTGAGTCCTTGTGATCCCTTAGTACAGGAACTGAAAGAATCTGCCTTTATCATCTAAAAAGGGTATGGAGAAGCATGGCCCAGCCTGTCCCTCTACCAGCCAATGAAGCATGGCCAACATGTGTGGGAGGGCGAGGAGCAGAGACACATGAATCCAGATACTAAAGAAAAGACACAATTACTATGTAAATATATCTCAGCATGGGAAGGCCTGGAATAGAGCCCTAGCCTTACAGCTCCCAAACAGAGGCTTATTTGTATCAACGTTTATAAGGTGCTTGGCTATTTGGCTATATATATATATATATATATATGAGCGAGACAGACAGAATTGGGTGAAACTCGTAATTTCCAGTTCAGGGGGAATTTTGACATTTTAAAATATGGTTTTGTTCTGATATGGAACAACATATTTTTAAAAGGTATCCTCCAACCTGAAAATTCCATAAAAATCTGTTTTGGAAACACCAACACATGGTGTTTCCGAAACAAAATGCGCTCCCTGGATCCTGATTGAAATTTATATGGTTCTTATCAGTTTCACTGTTCCCCACCACTGAACAGCATGGCAACCTGGGGAGCCAGTTGTCCTGGTAGTCTGAAAGTCCTGGGATCCCTGATTCCAAGGAAGACCGCATGGTGGGGCTGTCCTCCAGCCATGGACAGCCCTGACAGGTGAGCTGACAGGAAACCAGGGAGGTTTTTCTTGGAACCCTGCCTGTTTATTAGTAGAAGGTTCATTGAATCAGATATGTTTCTGTGAAACTCTGTTTCATTGGAAAATTACCAACCAGATCTCTATATAGATGCAAAATATCGTTAGTGTCTCAGTATGGACAGTAAATTAGTATGGAACTTTTCATCCCATTTCTAACTTCAATTAGCTTGTGAAGTTCAGGACAGGTCAGAAAGTTCTTGTTCCAAAACCTAAAAGAAAAGATCAGATGAAACCATAACTACTGTACACGCTGACTTTAGCAGCACAGAAGTCTGGAGTTTCTTGCTTTGTCTCTGATGAAGTGCATTGCAATCAATAAGAATTATTGCAAAGGAGTCAGGAGATAATTCTGCAGAAATGTCAAAAATGCAAAATTTGGAAAAACTGGAATTAGAAATGGTTGTATTCATTTTGAAAGGGTTTGCAAATTACAGTGATACCAACTCAGTTTTAAGTTCTTCAACACTGATCGTGCAGCAGAGTAAAGAGTACTAGAACATCCAAAGTCATGGGTCCAAAGAAACAAAAAACACCATCTTGTCACTCAATCTATTATTTCCATTAGAGCTATGGCAAGGCGATCTTAATTATAAGGTAAATCGACCCTGTATGAGGTCTTCCCAATTATTCATGTCCTACCTGCAGTTAGGTCATTCAAAAATCAAAACAGTTTGTTTAAGCTACAATGGCAGTATATGTTTTTAAGAAACAAACTTGGTATATGGTATATAGAATGAGCTTCTCTCAAGTCAACCTATTTAAGTAGTAAAAATGTCACTTAAATAGGACATTGTGCCTATGGCTTGTTCCTCTTAATACTTGCCATTGAGCTTAAATGGGAACACTCATAGTAGCATACAGTAGGACAAGTATCAGACCCTTAGATTGTAAAGCTATTTGTCTGTTACTGCCACACCCCTCTACGATTCTGTATAGATAATAAATTATGGTAACTAAAAATAAAATAAAACAGGAAAATCAGATAAATTATAAGGTGGGACTGACACAGTTGTAGAGAATGATGTATTTTAGTGAACATATTACTGTAATTAGTGACTTCAATATTCCTGGGCATATTGTCTTCTGCAAACAAGCTCTGCTCAGCATAGGAAAATTGGGGATGTATTGGTGAGCCTGTTATTGCTCCCTGATATGGAAGAGTGGTCTGTGCAAGTAGCCTAGAGGGTACATTAACTTGCACAAGCAGCACTTGGCCCCTAGAAAGCCATATACCAGCTAAGAAATGGCATAGCAGAGCAGAGTTATTACACACCATCTCTCCCCCAACTTGTCTCCTATGCCACGATGGTGCTGGTGGTGAGGTTGTTATATATACTGACTTTACCAACTTTCTGCTAGCTGAGAGTTTCCCCAACCTTTAGGAATTCTCAGCTGGCTAGTTACAGCCAGATTCTGGTTGAGCGCAAATTGAGACTATATAAAGGGGGCCTTTGTGATAGACCGACAGTTAATATCCTGATCAAATCTTATGGAATTAAGAAAAACTTTATTGACTTAAGTTGAATCTTGTTGAATTAGGGGTACATTGTATTTAAAATGCAATTGTGTATGTGTTATTGTGGAACTGTATGTATTTCCCTGGGGGATGATTGGGCAAATACACTGAGTCTGTAACGTCTCCAGAGAAGCCACCTCTCTGGAGAAGTTTGAATATACTAGTTCAAACTGGATTCTCCACAGACCAACAGACAAAAGGGTTTTTGGATAAATAGCCTGGCTTTAAACTGACTTGTGGCCTTCTTCCTGAGCCAGGAGATGGACAGGGCCCCTGGTTGACAGAGAGCTCCAGTCCTTAGGGAAGGATTGGTAGGACTGGGCCTACTGGGGCCTCACAAGGCTGCGTGATTATTCTGAGATGAAGCTTTGATGAACTTGTAACAACATGAAATCCCATTGAGTGGGGGTTAGGAGGACTGCTCCTGCCAGAATCCATGTTAGGGCTGGGGTGAACATAAGAATGGCCTTACTGGGTCAGACAGGGCCCATCTTCCCGCAGTGGCCAATGCCAGGTGCCCCAGAGAGAATGAACAGAACAGATAATCATCAAGTGATCCATCCCGTCGCCCAGTCCCAGCTTCTGGCAAACAGAGGCTAGGGACACCATCCCTCCCCATCCTGGCCAATAGCCACTGATGGACCCATCCACCATGAATTTATCAAGTTCTTTTTTGAACCCTGATATACTATAGGGTGATTTCTGGTAAACTTATTAGCATGCGTGTAGGTTCTTTTATTGTTTTTAATACGTTTTCCCTGTGCTTTTTACCTTAAGAATAAAATAGACTTGCACAGAAAGTGCTGTATGGGAAATTATAACTGTAGCAATTACACCAGTTAACGATCTCTGAAGAAAAAGCAAGCAGGTGCCCTTGGGCAACCTGTCTGTTTTGAGAATGACACAGTGTAGGCAGGGAACGATACAGCCTGGAAATGACCTGGTCCGAGGGAGAGGGACCCTGGTGTTCACCCAGGAGAGGCAACAGCTGGAGAATTGGAAGCCTGAGACTGGGTGCCATTACTGGACCACTGAGGGGAAATACAGGCATAGTTGCCCTGAACTCTGATAGCCCTACACTCAGAAGAGCCATGGAAGAATAGTTAGTTGTATGATGATGTTATGACGTATACAAACCCCACACTGGAAAGGAAGGAGTTAAAGATATGCTCTGGACCGAGGTGGCAGTACCCCGCCACAACTGCAAAACATGCATAGGCTGGAGGATGAGATTAAAAGGGGAGAAAAACAGCTCAGTAGAAGGCCGACAGTGGAGGTGAAGGGATCTTACTGTGAGCTTCTGGGAAGAAGCACTGCAGGAGCACCTGCTGCCTGAGGCCTGCTTACCGCAACTTAGTCAAGCCCACCAAGGAGGGACTTGTGACTAGGGTGACCAGATGTCCCGATTTTATAGGGACAGTCTCGATATTTGGGTCTTTTTCTTATATAAGCTCCTATTACCCCCAACCCCGTCCTGATTTTTCACATTTGCTGTCTGGTCACCCTACTTGTGACTGTCTGAAGGTTTGAGACTCTATCTTTGGGTTCAATCAGTATTTAATGTCTTTACCTCATCCACGGGGAAGAGAAAGGACTGGTTGGAAGTGATCCAGAGAGGCAGCAGTATAGCCCTGGATCAGAACTCAGTGGAGAGGGTAGGCCTGAGTCCCCCTACAACACCCAGAGGCACCAAAGACAGAAGTCTACCCCTCCTGTGGGGAATGTTGTTGAGGAAAGGCCCTGAAGACAGATGAGTCTGGACCATGAGACCTCAACCTAGGAAAAAACTAGAACCCCTCCCTAACTCAGAGAGCTACGCCATTGCTCGATGCTTTATATACCCCAAAAAGGGGCAGACACAGACAAGTGACCTGGCCAGAGGGGCAGGTCATGGAAGGGACAAACCACTGTAGGGATGGAGTGGCTACCAACAGGGGGCACCCACAAAGGAGAGGGCCTGTCATGTCCGAGGCTGCCCACTAGGCAACGCCAGCAGTGAGTGAATTCCTTCACAGATCACTAAAAGACAACCTGTAGGAAGCCAGTAAAAATTCCTGTAAGCAGCATGTATATAATGTTATCGTCTTCTAAAATTAATGCATTGGTACTGTAGTGGTTGAAGTTTGAATATTTTAACATTCAATATTACATTCTGTAAGGCCAACCTCCTAATCTGATTGACTGACCTCTGTTTCTTTCAATAGAATGATCTGATTAGAGTGCAATCATTGTTAGTAAAGGGAATTAAATTAGAGGTATTAAAAAATTACAGATGATTACTATACACCTTAATTGCAAAGCTGAATTTATCCTCAAAAGAAAAATATTTTTCTATGCGGTTAAACTATCCCTGTATATCTATTAATGAGGTGCATAATGATGACTCTGGCCATTTGAAAAGCTAAAAGTACGTAATTGAACAATTATTAATGTCATGCTGCCTGAGGGCACTATTTGTCAAGAGATTTATATGATGGGCAATTATATCCACTCAACCTTGAAGGATAGATAATTTTATCTTCTGGTGGGAACAAATTACCCTTACATTTAATTTTTAAAATTTCAAAAGTTTAGCTTCTCTATTTTTATTAGTTACACCTTCCAAATTAAAGACTTAGAAGACTTGCTTTGCCACCATAGAACATTAATCAGTTTCTCCAGGGTACATTTTGGGAGAATTACCATTGCCAGTTTGCTGTCTCAATTACCAAGTGAAGAAAGAAATGGGACATTTCTTTAAGTCGTGTTTATTGAAGAATGGCAATTTGTTCCCATTAAGTTTGCAGAATGTATATAATAGTGGACCTAACCAGTGGTGGGAGAAGCTTAAAAAGTTTGCAAAAATCCTTAGAATCTTTGTAAGTTGTCCATGTTTTTAAACGTATAATTTTATTTATGTATTTTAATGTAAGGGTATCTGAGTATTTATCCACATGGCCTGAAGAAACAGGCTATAGAAACATAGATTTCCAAGACCTAGGGCCTTCCTTCTAAATTGCTTTCAAACCTCCAAGGAGTATTGGGGAAAATATCTAGTGTGATGTTAGCTAGGTAAAGAAAAAATTGTTCTGGATGGAATTCATCTCATAACAGAGGTCATACAAGGACACCTGTAGCATTCAAATGCTATGTTAAGGGCCAGATTCTCAGTTAGTGTAAATCATATTTACATCAACTGAGGATCTGACCGTTAACATAATATTTAAGTGTTATGGGGGTCCTTATGTAATATCACTGCATTGAGGCAAATTTCACCCTCTAGTTACATATTTCTTTTACAAGCCACTTCAAAACTTTAGATCTGGTGTCTAGCCTTGGCTTTTATCAAGTGCACCCAAACCATTGGGAGAGAAGTCTTTTTGCCATCTATATTCCATGATGCTACCTTTTCACACTATAAAGGTTCTTAGGGCTGGATTCAGCTTCTATTGAAATCCATGGAAAGACTCCCACTGACTTGAGAGGGAGCTGAATCAATTCCCCCAAGCCTGTGCATCCTTATAATCAGTTACATTGATTGAAAAAAATGCAGCATTCAATGCACTTTTATGCGCAGGAATAAGTAGACTGTTCTGGAATGACATTTAGTTAGAGGTTATGGCTGAGAACTCCCTGAGCAACTTCCTGGGGACCAGTGCATCTGGTCTCATGTTGACAATAAAGAAGGTATTTCACCATTTTTCAGATAGTTGACCCAAAGATGTGATCCTGGAACTCAGGAGAACATTCAGTAGAATACAATCTACAGGAGTTTGCTTAAGCCACACTATTATACAGTCTGTGCAAATAAGTCTGGTATATTTTAAGTGAAAATATAAATAATTAACAAATTAGATACAACTTACTTCATAGACATTTAAAACAATTTACTTTTACTATATTTTTATAACTTCATATACTGCATTTGTATACATACCCATATACTGCATTACACCAATCTGCATTGTTCAGGAGATAAAAGCACAGTCTGTTACAGGAGAACCTATATCACAATATGATAGCCTGAGTAAAATATTTTCATACAGCAAAAGAGGCCAAAAAAGTCCCAGGCTTCTAAAATTATATGGTCTCATGGTGTGATGTGTTTAACAAGAACACCGACTAATTTTCAGAAGTGACAAATACTGGCAGCTCCCATTAACTATAGCTACTGTGCTGATCCAGAAAAATTTACAACTCTGGGTATCTTAAAATAAAGCCCACTGAAGCCAAAGAGAGATCCAGAAAAGGCATAGGCATATAACTACATCTAAGGACAAACAGATGGCGGGATCAGGGTAACCAACAAGAACATGTGGTTTATTTGATTTGTTATGGACAGTTCTACAGGGTTTCACTTTCAAGGGGCATCTATTTGTTGCTAAATAAGGTTGTTAGTGATAACTGTTCAGGAAAAAATATTTAATGTGTTAAAGCATCTGAAGATTTAGAGAATTCAGGGTACAGAGCACATCTCTAAACACTTCCTAAAATGTGGACACATACATTATTTAAATTGCAGCAAGGGTGGCTTAGGTTGGACATTAGGAAAAACTTCCTAACTGTGTGAGTGGTTAAGCACTGGAATAAACTGCGTAGGGAGGTTGTGGAATCTCCATCATTGGGGATTTTTAAGAGCAGATTGGACAAACACCTGTCAAGGATAGTCTAGATAATACTTAGTCCTGCCTTGAGTGCAAAGAACTGGATTAGATGACCTCTCAAGGTCCCTTCCAGTTCTATGGTTCTATGATTATGCATTAGTTGACATTTCCATTGGTCTTCAAGAGTAGTCCTCAGTAAAGTACATTGCAACAGCCTAGCCTAAGGTAACAAATACATATATGACTGTAGAAAGGGTCTCCATTTGAGATGAATGGATAAAATATCTTGGCTAGATGAAGATCGGAAAAATGTGCTTCCGAGCACTATGTGAAATTCACAACCAAAGAGAAGTGTAGGACAATGATGAGATAGAAAAATAGTTTAATAATAGGCAGGTAGCATCAGGATAGGCTGATATTTAAGCTTGCATAAGATATTCAGAAAATCTTGCTATATGGGCTATATTCTATTCTCAGTTACATATGGGTGCAATTCCCAATGATTTCAAAGGGGACCTGTGTGCTTATATTTAAGGGCAGATTCTGTTTCTGTTATGCATAACCCACATGCCTCACTAATATACTGTTTATACAAGCCTGAAAACACACACTCTTACAATGCTATGATTTGCTTCAAGTAAGAAACACTAGCAAAAGCTTCATTCTTACCATAAATTCTGTTTCAGCTTGTTCACACGTTATTGTTTTTCTTGTGAAGTTTCAAAAAAATCACCCACTAAAAGCTACCTACAACTTAATTAAAATACACATTATTAATGTCAAGTTTATATAGAAACTCTGTGGTGAAAAAAAGTAGCCCTTAGCTTTTCAACCAATCACAATTAAATCTGTCAATATGCACTAATGCTGAATTATATGAAGACGAAAACAAGAATAAATAAACCAATTTAACTTGCTGCAGCCAACTCCACACATAAAGTAGTGTTTTGTGCTGTATTTGAGCTGGAAAATCAACCATGAATTAATTACCCAAAACTGTCAATTGTGCAACATAGAATAAAATTGAAAACTCCAGATAAATTTAAATCTAGTTCTGTTTAAACATAATGGGTGAGATCCTGGCTCCTCTGCAGGTAATAGAAACTTTGCCATAGGTTTCAATGGGAATAGGATGACACCCAATGTATATGAATTCTATCATCCTTACAGAAACAGAAGAGGCTTAGCAGAAAACATGTGGCTGCATAAGAGTCTCCAAAACTGAGTTTAATCTTTCATCTGAAAGATTTGGGTTTTTTCAGCTGTTACCAGTGCTCTTGCTACTTTGGCCAGCAGAGATAATATAAGCGGTAACAGAGTATGTAGTTTTTCTCCCTGGATGCTAAACATATCGTTGTATCTAACATATACCATCCTAGAACTGAGTTGTCATCATCATCATCATCATGTTCCCATTATGCCTCTGGTGTTTAGGGCAGCAATGAAGCTCCTCCGCTCCTGTTTGTTTCTGTTTCTAACATATACCAACCTAGAACTGAATAACCCTAAGGTTATTCCAAATTCTAAAGCCGTCCAATCACACTAGTCAATCAGCTTTCCATTCCAGTAGGATTAAGCCTTCAGGAATATTCACCCACTGAGCAGAATTCTCCATTTCACAATAAAGATTATTTCACAATAATTTGCCACTTAAATTCCTGTTTACTTAGAAAAAAGTTCCTCCCCTTTAGGAGATTTTATAATAAGGCACAGGATTAACTTTAAGGAGATAGTACCAAATCATTACCCAATAGAAAATCATTTGTCTGTTTTTTTTTTTAAAAAACCTAATCTAGTTACCAGTCATATCAACAGTTACTTGAACTGAAAGAAATCGGGATGGTGGGAATACATTCCATTTATTTTCTTTGTGGTTTGACAGCATTTGGTGTTTAGACAGCATATGTACTTCCTGTCTCATGCAGCAGGAACCTTGGAGCAGAACTGATGGAGAGAATTACTAGGAAGGCTTATTTACTCCCCAAGACTTCTCTTTAGGTCATTGGGAGGAGTTTAGACCCTGAGAGGCTGTACATAGATCTCTGGTGGAGCAAAGGGGCATTAGGTGGTATTAGGTCTTGAGCTGTCCACTATCTCTTGCTGTCCAAGCCTTCAACATACAATTTAAGTCAGGATGTACTATTTCCATGGGTCTGTATATAAACGATTAAAAAAAAAAATATGAAATTCAAGTTGACAGTGCCCCAGTAAAGCACAAGCAAAACCAACAGTTTGAGGACTCCATTCTTTTGGGACTCTTGCATGCCATATTCCATGCACATTCTGTAACTTGCCAGCTGGCCTTCTATGCTTTCCTGCAGCAAGATTACATTAGGAAACAAGTCAAGGCCTGATTTTGCCCTATGGCTGGGTTCCTGCTGTAGCCTGAGGTTCTACAAATCAGAAGGACAGTCCCACTTTTGCACCACCATTTTTGGAATGACAATGATAAACAACCTGAGTTTTGTGCCCATGATTTATGGGATATGCAAAAGAATTCACTGCTGGTGGACAAATTCTTGGTTTGCAGATTCACAAGAGCTCAAACTACTTGATTTACCACAAAAAAATATGTTTTGCAAAAACAAATTAGTTTCTTTGCAACAGTTGGGTTTTTATTTTTTGCGCAACTTCACCCTGTTGAGGTAAATGATAAAACTCCCCATTGACTTCAACAGGTCCACGACTGCACCCAGAGTCTTTTCATATAAAGAGTAGACCCTATCCTGCAACCCTTGTGTAACAGAAAGTTCCACTAAAATTTATGGAAGTGTTAGGAGCACAGGAAATGAAAGACCAACCTTTCTGGAGGGGAAAGTGTGCAAAAAATTGCCTTTTTTAAAAACACAAAATTCACAAATTTAACTATATTTAGCAAAAGTTCAGACTCCACCAAAACATGAATAAGTAATGAAATTTCATTGCGTATTTGAGATTTCTCATAGAAGCTCGTGAGAGGAGAATTGAGTTTTCAACATGCTTGCCGAGAGCAAAAGCTAATGATTCTGCAGAACTCTAAAAAAAACAGATGAAATCAGTGCTGTATTAGCTATACACACGATTGTGATGTTGTTTACTATTCTTATAAATGTCTTATAAATATAAACAAGACTGCACACCACTTTATAATTAAGGACAAGATAATAATTAAATAAGAGGGGAAGATTTTCAAAACCACCATTCCAAAGTTCCCGTTTTATGTGCTTTAATTCTATGTTTTATCTTTATAATTAGACACAGACCAGGAATTACCCAGTGACATGGAAACAAATACATTTGCTAGGTGAGGAAGAAGTAGCATGAGTAGGCATAATTTCAGAAACAAAAAGTTAGAATGCTGTAAATAAGCACATTAAATGACTCCTATGTTAATTACAGTGTCATGATTATGGCTTTCAAACCAAGTACTAAGGACGCTACAGGAGATAAATTCCAAGCAGCAAGTAGACAATAAAAGGATTAATTTTACGTGTTTACCAACATTTTATTTGCCAAATATACAGCAGATACAATTAAAATGAAGGGAGGTATTATAAAGGAGAGAAAGCCCAAGCAGTTGTAAAATGCAAGAGTTCAGGGCATATAATGTATCTTGTTATAGCATGCTTTTCGGACTTAAAAAAATACCTTCAAGGTTATATAAAGCAGCTTCCTCTTCAACTTCTTCTTGGCCATGGACAGAGATTTCATTGGTAATAACTAAAAGATATCTACTCATAATGAGACACGCATTAAAGCCTTCATTTCTACACTCCATTAGGGATCTATTTAAACATAGGCTCACCTAAAAACAACAACAACAAACCACTCACTATATTTCTAAGGTAAGTCATGTCATCAAAAAGAGTAACAAAGGACAGTGTTCAAGGGCACATAAGAAATTATTACCCAAGACCCATCCAAACAAGCTGCCTTTTTTTTTACTGTAGTAGCCACTTAGGAAAAGTCTAGATAAAATCCTAAGTGCCGAGAACAAAAAACTCCTTCATCCGTGAAAGCTGGTATAGACCAAAGTACTGCATTCCCAAAACACAATCTCAGGACAATTTCGATGGAATCCTCACAAAGCGACTTCAGAAATCTGTTTGTCAGATTGCCTGGTTCCAGGTGCCCAAAAACAAAAATGAAATGTACAGCTTTAAAGCTTCATTTCATTGCTATGACTAGAGAAGAGACTAGGAAGCTTTCAGGAGAAATCAAGTTACGTTCAGTGTTCAATTTAGTGTTCTCTTCAAAAGAATCTTGCAAAGAAGCAAATCCCAATGTTTTCAGGTCTCTCAAAAAAAATCCCCTATATTAACCAACCACATTTCACCCTGCCAGAAGAACTGTGGGAGAGAGTACATCTTAAATAACAAATGGAAGATCAGAGGTTCGGCTTTGCTGAGGTTTGTATTAATATCGTAGTGAGCCAAAATTATACTTTTTTTCCAACTGAAAATATTGATGTTCCCCAGGCATTATGAGTTAGTACAATAACTAATATACAATATTACCCTAACATTTCCCAGAGGGCAAGCTGTCATGTTTTGGGGTGCAGCCCAGACCAGTGAGGGGCTGTGTCACAGCATGCTCTGTAACACTGGCTGTCTTAAATGCTCTGCTGCAGTGCCACACACACAGTCAGCAGACAAATATGAGTGTTTGTGTACTGTGCAGCCCTGGTTAGCACTCTGACCCCAGCAGCCTGCCTACAACACAACAGCCTTACCCTCGTCTCCATCAGCCTCAGTTACTACTAGCAGGGTGACCCAAATACAGCCCCAGCCCTGAATTTCCCCCAAAACCCTCTGCCCTGAAGTGTTCAGCCCTCTCCTGGACTACTTCAGGCAAATAATAAGGTTTGTTGCTCCTTTAAAGAAACAAAAGCACACTGGAGTTAACAATCACTTCAATTCAAACATAGCAGTGGGTCAGTTTAGAATAAATTTAAAACAAGTATATTTAATCCAAGAGAGAGGGACTTAAAGTAAGTCCAAGTAAAAGGGAGAAGATCAGAAAAGGTGACAAGCAAATAAAAGTAAAATACACTTCATGTGCATAAAACCTAACTCAACAAGCTTTGATACAAGGTAGACTTCCTTTCCAGATGGCTCACTGTCACAGCCAAGACATTCCACAGCAGTGTGAGGTACTGGTTTCCCTTTTCTTCCTAGGTGAAAGATCTTTGCTTAAAGCAGGTTTTGCCCTTATATTCAGTTCCTGGCTAAAGGTCTCATCTTTCCCAGCTTGCAAAAGCATTGTCTCCTTGTATATGTACAGTGATGTAGCCAAGATGGCTTCTTCACTCTCCATACATCTTCCCAAACTCACTGTTTTGTCCCCAGACTCAGGATAATCCCATGCCGTTCTTCTCTTCCCATGGACTTCCCATCCTCCAGCTGATTCATATGTCTATGGGGTTTCAATTATTTTTGGTCATACCTGGCTTAATTTCATTGGAGAGAGGTAGGTGGCTGCCTTCCCTCCTGTCTGGGAGAAGACCTTTCTCTCCCTTTGTTTGGTCACAGACTTTAAAGTATAATATCAGTGAGTATTCATAGTTCCCCATCTAGCATTAATACACACACTTTACCATGATATCAATCCTCACTGTGTCGTTATCTTTCACATAATACTTTACTTGATACACTTTTATATGCAATCAGTCGATTCAATTACTTATCATTGGAGGTTCAGGCTTTATAGTTCAGAGGCAATCTCCCCCACTCCCTTAGTTACTTTGCCCATCTTTTATGTAAATAAGCCTTCATTGTCTCTGTATGACAACGAGGCAGGTCAAACAAATTAATACACATTCCTTTGTCTAGGGCAGAATGGGCTTATGCATTGCTTGCCAAACAAACACAATTCTAGCACATATTTATAACTCTGTGTACACACCCCATACATACATGACATCCTTCATTCGGATAATTTAGTTCGGGATTGGTCCTGCTTTGAGCAGGGGGTTGGACTAGATGACCTCCTGAGATCCCTTCCAACCCTGATATTCTATGATTCTATGACACAAGAATATTAATGATCAGTGAATTATTAGTTTTCTATGATATATTACATGCCACCTTTTGGGGTATATTTCATGACAACTGCGTGTCAGCTACAGTGAACGTGTTAGGCCTGACAAGCGTTGCTGACACAGAGTAGTGAACCACTAAAGGGGCTCTGAGTCACAGAGACAGTAAAATTATTCTTGGTAAGTCCTGAGCACTTATGAGCATTACATTATTTCAGTTCAAGTATTGACTTGACTGAAGTAGCGTTTGAAAAGAGAAACTGACATAATCTATCTGGGCAATAGGTCTATTTCTCTTTTTTGTGTTAAAATTCTTAACCACCAACCAGAATAAAGCCCATCCTGCCACACAGCTATTAAAGTTCTTTGTGCTAAGGAACATTTTCAGAATGGCCAGCCTGAGATTTTGAGAAGAAAGTACTAGAGAGCTTTTACATCTTCGTTATACACATATAGCACAGATGCAAGTTGATATAACTAGATAGTGTGCAGCCACACACTCAAAACAGAATAGTGACATTTTCCAAAGAAAAGCCTCTACTAGTATTCGTGCATCAATTACAAAAAAAAATAGTTATAAGTAAAATAAATGGTTTTGCCTGCAGTAATGAGCAGGGCAAAGAGAAAGACAGAGAGAGGAAGGGCAGGCCTAAAACTGTAACTCCTGAATTCCTAGCACTTAGCAGGATCTCAACCCTTAGCAGCATCAAAGGTGTTAACACCATTACTCTTATGCTTCTTTGAAGATAGGATCATTTCTTTGACAGGAAAACAAAATTAATAATTGAAGCTATTCAGTAGATCTGTTCCATTCAAACTAAAGCATAGTTTAAGTAGATGGAAAAGTTTAAGTAAAGGCAAGATCCTTCATTCCTTGGATAAATCAATGGGAGCTTTGGGTACACAAGGAACACAGGATTCAGTCCTAAAACTTTAAGGGCCTGACCCTCCATTGAGATAGACAGCACTTTTTGCTTTATACCAAAATGGAGGATTAAGAGACAAAATATTTGAGCTATAATATGTGGCAGCTATCTTGAGCAAAACCAAGCACTTCTCTTCCCAGAATATAAATGCAGCTTTTGGAAGGCTCTTGATATACAAAAGAGAGCCTCTCCTACCTGGACTATTTTAGCAGAGAAGCACTATTAGCATTTGCACGTGTGTGTGTGCACGCACACACACGTGTTCTGGCAGATATGTGCTGGATACACAGATATGGGACCTGGTTCTTCATTGTTTTACATTTTGTGTGCTGATTTAGACCTGGGCAATGTGATGCCATTGTGTTCTGGAAGAAGTTCACCCACTTTTGCCCAAGTGTATAGCTCTGCCTCAGGTGTGAGGCAATACAGAAGTAGCACCATTATGTACTGACAAATGCTTATTAGCATCCTTTGGAAAAGAGGCATGTCACTAACAAACATAATTGTTCTATTCCTTTTTGAGATGTGGCACATCATAGGGTAGAAGAGGTTAAACACTGTTCTAAGCCTGTCATGCAACATGTATTTATAATTCTGTGGGCTTCATCTCTACCAAGCATCCATAATGGGAACAAATTGTAACTCTGACAACCTTGAGGCTCAAGAATACTCACATCTTAAGACACAACTGGCAAGAGCAACTAGAAACACCGAGTCTACAAAGAGAAGCTTCTGTCTAGGGAAGAGATGCTTCAGGAGAAGAAAACTAAACTATGATTAAATTGAGATACTAGATATCATTAACTGGTGAGACAATTTTCAATCCTCTGTACAAGCAATGGTTGTTTAAAGAGACAATGTTGTCAATGAAATTCCAAGCAATTCTGGCTCAAGAAGTGCTAGACAAATGAAACCATTTACAATTCAGGAGAGGAAAGGCTAAATATGGATTATTATTTATTGTCTGATATGTCTGATCTTTAGATCAAATGTTCTGGGGTAAGTTTCCCATTAATATTAAATGACACATACACAAACACACAGGTACCTGAACTAAGCCATTGTGAACTTCTCCAGACTTAGACCTTGTGCTCTTGATTATTTCTGTGTTCCAATTATATATTTAACCTACTTATAAAGAGATACCCAAACCAACAGCATTACTGGCCTACCAATTTTAAAACTGCCTGCATTTGTGGTACTTTAAGCACGACAGTGCTCTGTTACACAGAGAAGAGAGCCTCGTTCATTTCTCATCATTGACTCATATTATATTGTGCCTTTTTCATCTGCCAGTTATCTAATGTGTTTTCTAGTCTAAAGAAAGTTTTTTTTCCAGTCACTGAGGGTACGAAAAAGATATACTGCTCTAGCCACCAAACTGTGGGATGTAAATATTTTTAGGCTACCATGGATTAATAAAAAATCATGCCCTCCAGAAATTTATACACATCCTTTAATAAAAAATACACTATGGGATAGAACTAGAGATAAATAAGTTCTTTTCCCTCACCAATGATACCCACTGCAAATAATCCATATCTTAACCAAAATCACAAACCAGAGAGTTTTAAAGATTGAGAGTGCCATGGAATACATACAATTGGCAAGCTATTCAATAAAGAAATTTTTGTAACTTATTTAGAGATCAAAACTAACCTGAAGTGGCCAACTTTCCCATTGTATCTGTACTCTCATGTTAGGCATTCTGTTTCTCAACTTTCCAGGAAAGTTGCTTTAAAGAAAGCTAATTTTAATTGAAGTGATGGTGTCTGGTCAAGACAAAAAAAATATATAACTAATTTTTACCAGTCTTTGCAGACAACTTTCTCGTGTCACGCTGGAAAAAATATCTCAATAGACAAATTACCCCAGACTCTTGGGATTTGATCTGGAAAAAAGAACCAGTAATCTCAACCAATAGCATGATAAAAGAAAACTTCTTTAAAATACTCCTTCAGTGGTACCTCTCACCAGTCAGGTTAATAGATATAGATATAGATATACAGACGGAATGGAGATGAGTGTTGGAGAACCTGTGGTGACAGAGGACATTTTATACATAAATGATGGATATGTCCAGACATTAAAGAATACTGGGATGCAATTCATAACAAAATATCCCAGATTGTTGTTGGAAATCAATTACCAAATAATCCTTTGGTAATCCTCCTGGGCCTTCCTAACTGAAATGGTCACACACAAAGAAATGATGAATTAATATATCATCGGTTAGTAGCTGCTAGTCTACTGATACCATCTCATTGGAAAAAGATAAAATAGTCCAACTGTAGAGGAATGGTTCAGACAAATATGGGATGCTGTTATGAAAAAATTAATGCACCAATTATGTATGCAACAAATTAGACAGAGGATAAATCAATACTTAAATATTTGGTTACCATTTACTCAATAGTCAGACAATGTACACTCATCTGCAAAAAATCCAGCACACCTGCCCAACATTTCTGAATATTAACATTTTGATAAACACGCCTGGTTTGTTAAATGTGTAATCAGAGATTTCACTCAATTTTAGAACATCATTAGAAAACGAACATCATGGGTATGAAAAGATGCTCACACTGTAACACCCTATTAAATAAAGAGACCTGATTATTATAGTGCTGTATGCTGCTCTACACAAAAGCTCATTGTTGTAATGATTATTGTTTTGTCTCTGACATTTGCACGGCAAGGATGTGCAAACCTGCTAAAACTTAAAAAAAAAACACACACTTTAGGAAATGTGTGCGCGCGCACACGTAGGCACACACACACAAACACTTGAAAAAAGATTTATAATATAAATATAAACACACGCACGGTGTTTTTGTTTCCATAACAGTAACTTTCCCTAAAAATTGGCTTTAATGGTCTAGAGTAGTGTATCTTGCCAACTGCATGAAAGATACTGAAGTTATAAATAGCGTTTTATTAAATGCTTCTCTCCTGAGACAATATTTGTCCTATTACTAAATAACTGTACAGCGGGCCAAAGTGCAGCTGGTGCAATGGACGGCAAACGGAGACTCTTCCTCCATGGTGCTCAGACACAAGAAGTGGTGCGAGTGCTGCAACCTGTGCTCCTGAAGATTCCAATCCTGCAATTTGCTGCACCTCTACAAAGCCCCACTGAAGCTCCATGTGGGTGCGCTGTGGTGCCCATACAAAGTAAATTATAGGATGAGGCCCAAGTGTACATGTTGGGGTTGCTAGGGTTGCTGACATCACTAAACACCCTTAGGGGAGCATGTCTGGATGGCTTGTGAGGGTGGCCATAGCTGGTGGAAGGAAATTATACAACATTTTCCAAGAGGTGTCAGATCACATGCATGTACCCCTGCTTCTGTAGTACACAGGCATAATATTCTAGCCACTGCAGCATCTTTATCTCTGTGCTACAACACTACAGATTGAATTTAGCCCAGAGCTGGGCTAGTAGTAAAATGTGTGGGGGGGGGAGGGGGTACACATTATTACACACTGTAAATGTGTGGCCTCCTCCCAGTCGCTTCCTCATGGCCTCAAGGCAGCCCTGCGAGTGGCTCCTCACCTCAGTTTCCCTCCTGAGTTCAAAGTAAATCAAATATAAGCATGTCCTCAAGTCCATCACAGTTGAATAATCAAAACACATTGCAAAAGTCCCAAACCAAACATCCCCCAACACAGCCCATGAATGTAATCTTTAAAAACCTCATACTCACCATCCCGGTGTCTTCTGCCAGACCTGGTGTCTATCATTTGTTCTCTGTCCCTCCTCCAGGACAGCCACCCCAATCCTTCCTTCTGGGACACAACTAGGGATGCCAACCCTCCAGGATTGGCCTGGAGTCTTCAGGAATTAAATTTAATTAAAGATTATGTCATGTGATGAAATCTCCAGGAATACATCCAACCAAAATTGGCAACCCTAGACACAACCGTGCTCTCCCCAGCAGGAACTCTCTCAGCTTCTCTGCTGGAAGCCTCTCTTGGTTCCTCTGGGTCCCCAGCTCCCTGAGACGGAGACGCCGGTGCGTACGCCAGTGCGTAAGCCATTTGGCAGCTCCCCTCACGTCAATCCTCTGGCCCTTGGCTCCAGTTCCCAGCTAAGAGCCAGCAGGACTTTCCTTCTGCTGTGCCTCTCCTGCTTTCAACCCTCTACCAAACATCACTCTTCCTAACTGAGCCACTCTGCTCTCCCTCTGAATTCACCCTCAGGCCTCTGACAGCTTCCCAGATGCTGTCCTGCCCTCTTAATTAGTCCAAACAGGGAGCACTTGGATTGTTACAGGAGAGCTGAGCCCCATTTCCTTTAGTGAGCCAGCTACCCTGCTACATGCACCCACCAAAAAGAGCATTATAAAGGTTGCAAAGTAAAGCACTCAAAAGTTAGGAAATGCCAGAATTAAGGTCTATGCCCATTTGTTCGTATGCATTATGATGCATTCTCTACATGATTTTTTTTTTTTTTTTTGCAGGACCTCCTGCCTCATTCTATGCACAGAATGGACAGTATTCATGTAACGAACAACTATTTAATATTTTCTTTTCCCCATATTGCACACTCTGTGGCCTCATGCCCTATTTGCTGCATTTTTTCAAACCCTTCTTGATGGTGCTTATCACAATAGTGTCTGAGTGCATCACAAACACTAATTAATTTATTCTCACAACACCCTTGTGAGGTGAGGGAGTGGTATTATCTCCATTTAACAGATAGGGAACAGAAGCACAGGTAGATTAAGGTCAAAAGTATGCACTAATGTAGGGTGCCAAATCTGAGGCAACTAGGACCTGATTTTTCATACTATTTATCATGATATTGCACTTCCTATGTTCAAAGCACAGCTACCACTGAGTTTAGTTACAACTGTGAATGCTCAGCACTTCTTTAAATCAGACTCCAGAATCTCAAGTCAGCAGGGACGGATTAAGGCAGGTGCTTTAGGAGCTGCAGCCCAGGGCACCGGCTCAAGGGGAGCCCCGCAAAAATAAATCAGAGGTAGTGATGTCCAGGCCACTAAAAGGGGTGCTTCAGGCTGCCTGCCATAGCCCCATGCCAATCCCGGAAGTGGCTGGCTGCTGGCACGTCTCTGTGGCCTCTGGCAAGGGGGGGCAGGGGGAGGCGGCTCCACGGGCTGCCTCCGCCCCCAGAACCCTCCCCGCAGCTCCCATTGACCAATGGGAGCTACAGAGACGGTGCTTGCGGGCGTGGGCAGCACACACATACACACACACGCAAAAAAACTCAGATCTTGAATAATGAGCATTTATCATATTTAAATCTGTATGAAGCCTTTCATCAAGTTATTCCAAAAGACTTCACAGATATAACAGCGGTAAACCTCCCACACTCTGGGAAGTTTTATCCCCAATTTACTGATGGGGAAAATTGAGTCAACAAGAGTTATGTGATTTGTCCAGATTGACACAGGAAGCATATGGCAAAGGCAGGAACAAAATCCAGGTCACCAACCTCCTATCCAGAGCCCTAACTACTAGACCACATTTTCTCAACATATACTCACACACACACACACTTTCACAACACTCTTGCCCCAGTGCAATATTAAAGTTGCTGAGATATTAAATTAAAATAATATTTTAGAAAATTTTCATGCAGTCCTTTAGAGAAATAGGATAAACCTTATTATTCACATACAAAGAAGAGCTTTCCTTGTATATGGTAAGCATCCTAGGACATAAAACTATTCAAACAGTCGCTGGAAGCCACCTAGCTCTGTTTGAATTATCATTATGTTTAGGTTTTGGCTAAGCAAACGAATTTCATAAAAATCTTAAACCCATTGATTTCTCGCTTCCCCTCTCCCCCGCCCCTCCACAACCCCGGAAATCTGTAAAAGAATGTATTTTTATAGCAGTCAAATACCTTAGGCATTGAATCAGGATTAGAAAATCAAGCAAGAATCAAAATGTTCACACCAAAATTTTCTTCTCTACTTCTGATTCCCAGACAGTTATTACCTTTGACAAAGAATTACAGAGAAATATTCCTCGAGGTATTTTAAAGTAAAGAGACATTAATTATTAACAGATTTTTTTTACCTTAGTAAGAATGTTGTAATATTGTATCAGAAAGTACCATGGTGGGGGGAAGAGGCGTGATGGGGCAAGGGAGGAGAGAATAGAAGCAAAGCATAATTGTAGGACTATACAGTGTTGGCCTAGCAATTTTAAAAGATCAGCCAACTTTATTTTTAATTCATTCTTCATTTGAACTTTTGCAGTGACTGCTGTTGAATTTCACATACTTTCATTGTACAAATAATCTACAGGCAGTGCCAGCTAAAGAACTGGCTGTATTGCAGATAGATTGTTTGTACCTTCACATTAAAACACACATATATACTGTATTTCTTATTGCTTTCCCCCATCCCTATATTTTGCAATGTATCCATGAACTTAATCAGCACAGTTAATCGAAATTTGACCGAATTTGTACCATATTACACCTCTACCCCGATATAACGCTGTCCTCGGGAGCCAAAAAAATCTTACCGCATTATAGAAGAAACCGTGTTATATCGAACTTGCTTTGATCCACCGGAGTGCACAGCAGCCTCTCTCCCCCCCGGTCCCCCAAGAGCGCTGCTTTACCGCATTATATCCGAATTCATGTTATATCGGGTCGCGCTGTATTGAGGTAGAGGTGTATTTAGAAATTCAAATAGAGTGTAAAATATTTCTAATCTATCTAGAAGCTATAAATACTTGTATTTTCCTCAAAGATATAAATACTAGGTTTCAAATTGTTGGTAGTACACTTCCTAGTACCTTCTATATAGGAAGGGGAGGGGGAAATCAATCACTCTTCTTGATTGTTAGATGGGCTATTCCAAATATCTGCTTTCCCAAAATGGATATAAATCTAGTCTATACAGAAATGATCTTGAGAGTTCTGGCTTATACCTTCCATAAGTAATCTGAGAAAACATCAGATTCCTTTATGAGAATAAATTGTAGCCTGATGCATAATGCTTGGAAATTCAATGGTAAATTTTCTTCACAATAAGAGCCATTGATGGATCATTTATATGACAGATGCTGAAAAAATGGAACCAACTGCATTCAGATGAATGAATTAGAGTAATTCTAAATAGGTTAATGGACCTGCTCTTTTAAAGTTAGTTAATACAGCTCTTTACATCACAGGTTAAGTTCCCAACACTTTTTCTTCTCTTGCTAGTAAAGGATTCAGCAAAACTGTTTCATTTTTCTTGAAGTGGGACTCTTCAGAACAAAACAGATTGAAAGTGGGGTGTTTTGTTTATTTTTAAAGGCCCCAATTATTAAAAAATAGATACATCTCATTCACATTACTGCAAATACTTTAATCTTGAGTCACTACTAAAATCAAACTAAGTATAAAAACTTATTTTTACCTACCCCTCTACTTGAAACACGGTCTTTTCTCCAGTATGTCTATGTCTCCGAATTCCAGTTGTTTGCACAGATCAACAATATGTTACTCCATGTCAAAGGATTTCATATGAAAAATGAGAATGCTTCATTAGAGTCTCCATGCCCACTTCTAGATTCAGAAAATACTCCAATTGAGCAAAATGGGCATAATTATGACTCCATCTGAACGCCAAGATAAAAAGAAACTCAATTTCACTAACAGAATAACTCGTCCCTGCTTTATGTGCCTAATTCATACAGTCCAAGGCCAGAAGAGGCCATTTTGATCATCCAGTCTGACCTCCTGTATAACACAGGCCATAGAACTTCCCCCAAATAATTCCTAGAGCAGATCTTTTAGAAGAACATCCCGTCTTGATTTAAAAAATTGCCGGTGCTGGAGAATCCACCACAGCCCTTAGTGAATTGTTCCAATGATTAAATACCCTCACTGTTAAAAATGTATACCTTATTTTTACTCTGAATTTGTCTAGGGTCAACTTCCCGCCATTGGATCATGTCATACCTGGCTCTGCTAGACCGAAGAGCCCATTATCAAATATTTGTTCCCCATGAAGGCAATGTTCCCTCTATATTTTCTTTGTACTGAGCAGGCTATAAACTCCTCTGAGGACTACATTTTTGTCCTTGGACAAGGGTTGTTGTTGTTGTTAAGTCTTTTTACACTGAACTAACTCCCTGCTGTGTAGCTACAACTGTACACATGAACTGAGAAGAAAATAGCAGTACTTATAGTATGGCACACTGTGATGGGGTATATAGACTCCATATTGGACAACAAGGGGCTAAGGAGCGGCTCTGGGCTCAGCCAGCCCTGCCACACCTGCAAGATATGCACAGGCTGGATGGGGAGTTTGAAAGAGAAGCCGAGTCAGTTCTTTGGGGGCAGACCAGGGAAGAGAGCAGACTGTCAACCCTCAGCTCCTGAGGAAAGGGCTGAGGGAAGACAGGAACTTCCATGACACCACTGCCTGAAGGTCCCCGCTTAGGAAAGGGAGGACTTGATCCTGACACACCCTGAGAAGGAGTCATTCCCCTCTCTCTCTTACTGGGTTAATTCCCCTTGCTTTTTGTTTATGGCCTATCCCAGAAGGGGAGAGATTTTGAAATGGCCTGGCTGGAGGGCCAAGTCACAGAAAGAGACAGGCCAGTGCAGGAGCGGAGCAGCCTGAGGCAGAGAGAGAGAGCCGCTGTACCACATCTGACCACAAGGAGGCACCCCCTTCACACACTATAACTTCAAAGGTGCCCAAATTAAAGTGAGAATATTGTAACACCTTAATTAAACCACTAAATAAGCAACATTAAATTGTGTGCACAGCAAATGCTATATATGTACCCACAACGTAGTACGGTTCATATTTAGTGAACATGACACTCATTGTGATGCTGGAAATTTCTCATCTGTCTTTCTCAGTTGTTCAGAGATGGTAAACTTTGTCTAGGTTGATATTTCCATTTGCTGTGAGGTTGTATTTTATTCTTATAACATGGTCCATATAAATACCTCTAATCTGTTGTAAGACTTAGTTTTAGTCTGATTTATTAAACTAACCCCCACTTTGCAGTTGGCTCTAGATGTCTGAAAGGTGCCATTTATATCAACAACCCGAGTGAGATCTATAAACTGCTCGTCTTTCAGGATGTAAGTTACTATGGCAGCAAATGTATTTATTGCAGCAGTTTTCATTTTTTCCAGAATGATAAATGTATAGTCTGTGTTCTGCTTGCAAACGCGTTTGGTTATTGATCCGTCTGCTTGCACTGGGAGATTCAATCCTGCATAGTACTTGCTTATGAGGTTACTAACATGTTCTGTGCCATAATCAAATATGGCAGATATGGCTTCAGTAGCAAACACAGACCACTCTTGCAGCTCACTCGCCAGAAATCATCCATCTAAATATTCACAGAGTTCTATACTGAAACAAGAGTTTTGTAGTGACAGGATTGGCAAGAGACACCAGATGTTACTTCACTTTTTTACTCCAGATAACTTTTCTCCCAGATACTGGGAGCAAAATTTTGCTGTTTTGGCCTTTGCTTAGCAACACACCTCAATGAGACATCAACTAGCACCGTCAGTGCAATACAATTCTGGGGATCAACAAGGTTTTGGAGACAAAATTTTGCTGCAGGATCATTATTCTCACTGACTTGATTGGTGCAGTACTCTATTATAATTTGACAAGAGGGCGTTTACCGAAAAGTGACATGAGAACCAGCACACTTCAAAGGCCTGAACAATAATGCATCAACTTCCAATATACTAGCCAAACTACTTTTCCTAACAGCTGATCTCCTAAATATTGTATATACCGTTCGTAAGAACATTTCCACTTCTTTCATCACTGGTACATGTTTCCAGGCATCATCAACGCTGAGGTCTTCACTATGGGCAACACAGTGTTGCTCTAGTAAGTGCAGTACACATTCTCTATACAGTGCAGCTACATCTTTATGCTTACCTAGCATGATGGAAACACCATCTCAAGTGAACACCATTCGCTGTATAGCCAGATTGTGATCTGTGTAGAATCGTTTGATGGCCTCCTTAATATGCCGAGTATTGCATGAAGTTAACTGGGTGATGGCAGCAAACACAGTCTTGTGGCTGACATCGTCCTGAGCTCAAAACTTGATGTAAAGGATTGACATTTTGTTCACTACAATGTCGGTGCTCTTGTCAGCTATCAGGGTATGAAATCGTGCATTGCATACAGCTGCCATGAGCTCACTTTGGACTACCACATTGATAGACTGTACAAATTCAAATGCTTAGTTCTCGCTTCTCCAGCTGTCAGGACAATTAATATTTTTCTGTGATCATGAACGCGCAGCGTGGACAATATGAATTAATTTATTTTATTAGCAAGGAGCACATTGCCAATCAGTATATTTTTTCATCTTGATTTGCTCACTGACATTCCCCCACTCGAACACGCTTCTGTTGGCTTTCAATAAATGACGAATTTCAAAGCTATGTTTCCAATTGCGTAGAATTCTTACAGCATCAATATGAGCCTTCTGAACTAGCGGCATTTTAGATCGTTCAGTTTCCACCCATTCCATTTTTTTTTTATCAGTTGTAAATTCCCCCTTAACTTTAACTTCAGAACACAATGTACACATGACCCTGACACTGACTGACTACAGAAAAATGCCTCCCAGTTTCAAGAGACCCCTTCCTAGAACATCAGTTGTTTCGGTTTCCACGCTTTCCAAAAGCCAATCATCTTTCAACGTCAAACTGCATTATTTCTGTGCCACCGTTGGCACCTGCACTCCTAACTTACACTTGGACATGTCACTGTTTGAACAGGGTACCTGGAACTGTTTGCATCAAAGCCAAGCACTGCATGCAGCACCTGTCTGGATAAATGAAATTGTTGAAGTACTTTATTAAAAAGAAGCTCTGAACTCTACTAATACCAGCAAGTTCAGTTCTGGGGCTTCTCTTGTACAGGAGACTGATTATTCCAAACTCTGTAGACATTTCCTAATGTCCACTGGGAATTAGTTTAAGCTGTGCCCATCTTATCAAGTTCTCCCAGGCAGCATCTTATGAAACTTTAAACACAAGAGGCCTCAAATATTTCACTAGAAAGTGTAAGATATTTTTAAAGTGGCACTTCAGTAATATATATACATAAGGTAGAAACAGGCATACAGAGCCACGAGCTGAGTACCTATTAACGTTCAAGAGTTTTGGTATTAAAAACTACAGAAAAGTTAGAAACCCAGGAAAGCAGGAGCCCTACCTTTCCCTTCAGGAGGCCCTTCACCCCGCCCACAGGGACCTTAGCCCTCGAGGGAGACCCTCCCACTGCTCCCTCCCAGGAGCCTCTGCCTCCCCTCACCCCACTCCTTAGCCCCTTTCTGCTGTCTCAAGACTTCCGTGGGGTTAGGGTCTTCCCCTTCTCTTCACCCCACATCCATCCCTGCTCCCCCCACCCAGTGGTTCCCGGGAGGGAGTTGCCATTGCAGCCCAAAGTGCTTAGGAGCACACGGACCAGACACTGGTGCCCCAACAGCAGTGGCAAAGGCTCCCCCTTCCTCTACACCTCAGCTCCCTGCCAGGCCAGGCCAAGCAAGAACAGCCCGTTTCCCCCACTCCCGCCACCCCGCTGCCCTACCAAAATTCTTACTGCTCCCTGCTGGCTGGAGGCTCCTGCTGGTCCCTGGTTGTGAGGAGACCTACTGTGGGTTGCGGCAGGAGGGCCTAGCAGGCAGAGTGGGGCCCATGTGCCAGCCAGGCTCTCTCCCAGCAAGAGCTTCCCCTCACCCCGATTTGAGGCTTCCTGTAGTGTCGAGAGGAGTTGCCCTGGGTTCCAGCAGGCAGAGTGGGACCCAGGTGACAGTTGTGTTCCTTCCCAGCAAGAGCATTCCCTTTTCCCCCTTAACACCTTACTTCCTGCCAGTCCTAGTGCCAGGAGGAGCTGCCTCAGGTTCTCGCTGGCACAGTGGGATCCAGGTGCCACTCGCATTCCCAGCCATGAGATGTAGTTACCAGACCGCTAAACCACTTAAAGGGAATTTGCATGTAGGTACTCATAGACTGTAATCAAATCATTCATTAACCTTCTCTTTTTTAAGCTAAATAGACTGAGCTCCTTGAGTCGATCACTATAAAGCATGTTTTCTAATCCTTTAATCATTCTTGTGGCTCTCCTCTCAACCTCTCTAATTTATCCATATCCTTTTTGAATTGTGGACACCAGGACTGGACACAGGTTAAAGGTGTACAGATAAGTACAGCATTACGGTACACCTGGAAAAGAAAAACTCTCTTTCCCCCTATAGAGTTATTTAGATTCAGCATACAACTTGTCAGAGAAAAATGAAAGAATTGTTTTGTTCAATTCTAGTTTACGTTGTTACATTAAAATATGTACATTTATTATATACTCACTGTTGGTCAGCACTGTATTCAGTAGTGGAATAAATATGGAAGCTAACAGAATTTGGTGAATTACAAATAATCTTGTGTTTTCTTAATTAAGCTCTTTGCATTTTTGATAGTGACAATCCTCGACTGAGTTACTCGGTGGATATCAAACAAATGCAGAACTAAGCTAAGCACTGTGGCATGTAGTATCACCACCTCTTCTCATGATAAAATGTCAGCAGATCAGGGGAGCCTACCACTTAGTGCTAATGTAGTCTGAACAAAAAATGTGATTAATAACCTGCCAGTGAGCTTCTCTGGAATGAGGATATCACAAAAGACGAAAAGTTGAGATGGAAGGAATGGCATTTGGAAAGGGTTAAACAGAAGTTGAATTCATTGAAAAATAATGTATTAGAATGGAATACAGGACATAAAAAAGCAATGTTGCTGGAAGAGAGAGGTAGTTAATGTTGAGTTGACTGTAGAAGGGGATAGATCTCTATGGTCCATGCGTACTTTCTACAAAAGAATACAGTAATGCCAATCAAAGGATATTTTTCCACTCCCCTGGGATTTGATAGAAATTTTCAAACAAAATATCTACCTGCTCTCTTCTAAAGTCTAAGCCAAAAGATTCATAAAGGGCAAACTAAGCAGATGGGACATTTTGAGTGACATGCTAAATAAATGAATTGTTTGTTGTGGCACTGTATCTACAATGATGTTTAAAGATTTACACAGAATTGAAAGCCGTGAAGAGAAACTTTCTAGCTTATGGGAGCAGATTTTGCTTGGAAAGACTATACCCCAATGGGATAAGAAGAGAAAAAAATCCCATATGTTATGGAACAGTCATCTCATAATTTCATTCCTGTTAAACTTCCTCAAGAGGCATTCAAACCTTGTTTACTGCTGACATACCCCTATTTATTTCTACTCAGAAAATGACAAATAAAACACATTTGATGATCCAAATACAAAATGAAATAAACAGCATGAGCACATGGAAGAATGTAATCAACAGAGAACTCATTTTGAAATGTACATACAAAGAGGATCACAGGAGTATGAATCAAGGTGTTGGCTATCTCCAGTTTTGGAGAAAAAAACATGGGCAGCAACAGAGGGTAGATTTTAAAATGCACAAAGGGGAGTTAGGTGCCCAGCCCCTATTGAAAATCCACCCCCAAACCTCCCCCGGATTCATGTCTTTGAAAATGTCCCAGAGGATTAATTTATCATCCCACTCTACAATATGTAATTAGCTCTAAATAGTGAAAAAAAGCACATTAATAGACCAATAGTGAATCTTAGACCTACATAGCCACACAAACTGCAGCCATCACATCCCAAAAAACAGACCATTTCAACTCCATTTACTTGAAAGTACTACTCCTTATTAGTGAGCTAGAACACTGCAGCCTCTAGAGTTTAACCAGACCCACAAACACATTAGGGTTTATATATCTGTGACATCTGGTGTCACTTAAATTGGCAAACCTCTCCTGGGCTGCTGCCACTATCTCAACGTTTCATGATGCTAAAAGAATTACTACTAGCTTCCAATTCCTCCCATTACACTCCAATGCCAGCCATTATTTTGCACCTTGGCCCTTTCCAACTCAGCTCTCTTCTATGATCCTTTAGGTGTTTCCAGTATGACTGACTGTTGCCTTGAGAGCAAAACAACTTATGGGAGAGGACTCCTTGGACCATGGCCTCAGAGCTGTGGTGAAGGCATTCTTTGCAAGAGAGGAAATTTTCATCTTTATGGCAGCTGGTGTGAAATTCCCCAAACAACAATCCTACAGTAACATTTTCAGAAGTTCGCAAGGGGTAGATCCACCAAGGGACATAGAGATTCCAGTGCCTAACTCCTAGGCACTCTGCACCAAGTGTAATCCTCATCCCTGAGTTAGGTGCCCAGGCAACCCACACAACACATAAGGAGCGTTAGTCACCTCAGAAAGGGATCCTCAGAAGTCAGCAAGCTGAGGGAGAGCTGCCTAAGCTAGCCAGCAGCAAAATACAGAAGAAAGGGGCGGGGTTTAGGACCCAGATGCACAAGAGTACTTAGGTGCCTAACTCTCATAGATCTGGGCCTTAGGCTCCTGACTAATAGCCCAGGAGGGGCATATCTCTGCTTGGGCTTCTCAGTGGTGAATTCACTCCTGGAGTTAGGTGCAGCCCCTTTTCTCAAAGAAACAAGGAGACACTCCCAACCCATTATAGCCACTCACCTCGGAGGTCCAAGACCCAGATTCAAATTCCAGCACTGCGTGGTTTGGAGCAGGGACCAGTCGTAATATACCATCTTCTACCAAAAGGCAAGGAGTTGCTGCTGTGTAGCAATGCAGCCCCACGTCTGCCAGCCCCACGTCTGCCAGCCCCCAGATCGCCGATGAAGGCTACCAGTCATACTGCACCGTCTACTGCCAAAAGGCAATTAGCTGCTGCTGTGTAGCAATGCAGTACCACGTTTGCCGGCATCCAGATGACATATGGTGACGGTGAGCTGAGCTGAGCGGGCTCCATGCTTGGCGTGGTATGTTGTCTGCACAGGTAACCCAGGTAAAAAGGCGTGAATCGATTGTCTGCCGTTGCTCTGACGGAAGGGGAGGGGGCTGACGACATGTACCCAGAACCCCCCACGACACTGTTTTGCATCATTCAGGCATTGGGATCTCAACCCAGAATTCCAATGGGCGGCGGAGACTGCAGGAACTGTGGGATAGCTACCCATAGTGCAACGCTCCGGAAGTCGACGCTAGCCTCGGTACTGTGGACGTGATCCGCCGACTTAATGCACTTAGAGCATTTTATGTGGGGACACACACAATTGGCTGTATACAACCGATTTCTATAAAACCGGCTTCTATAAATTCGACCTAATTTCGTAGTGTAGACATACCCTAAGGTTTAGACATAAGTAAATAACAGAACCCTGCATTTGTAGAGAGTGTATTTCTTCTTTGTCTCACTTACATGTGGTTAGCCTGCTTGTCAGAATCAATTCACATCCCTCTTCTGAGTCAGGATTTTCAGTGTCAGACCTCCGTGGACCCCTCCCTTGGGATGGCTCCTTCAGTTGGAGGCAGTGATCCTTTTGATCTTCGAGGTGCTACAGAATTCATCTTATCAGGCATACAGGTCTAGGTTATTATCAGCATTTCATCAAAGTTTGATAGTGCATTCTCCCTCTGGGGGAGACAGAATAGTTTCTGTCCTCTGTACAGCGGCTACTGCCCCTATTTCTTGTACCAGTTTCCCGCCCCCTCACTCCTCCAGTCTGGTGTGAAAAGATTTTTCCAACTTCCCTTCTCAAATCCTAACATTTCAAAGGCCACTTTGATCTGGCCTGCATCTTAATCAGCCTTAATAGTCAAGATGACTGAGACTTGGTTTGCATGTCAATTGTTCCTGTCTGGAAATATCTGAGTTAAAATAGGTCTGTCTGAAGTGACCTTATTTGCCTCTTTTATATAGTTGCCTCTTACCAGAACGTCTACTCTAGATCATTTAGCTGTATTAAAACACATTGTTTGCTTGTGCCCATTTTAACAAGTGATCCAGAATGCTCTGTAACAATGGCCTGTCCTTTTCATTATATACCACTACTTCAATTGTTGTGTCATCTGCAAACTTGATCAGTGATGATTGTATGTTTTCTTCGAGGCCATGGATAAAAATGTTAAATAGTGTAGGCCAAGAACCTATCCCTACAGGACCCCACTTGATGACACACATGCTTGATGATGATTCCCTGTTCATAGTTACATTCTGAGACCTATCAGTTAGCCAGCCTTTAATCCATCTGTGCCATGTTAATTTTATATCATTCTAGGGTTTTTTTTAATCAAAATGTCTTGCGGTACCAAGTCAAACATCTTACAGAAATCTAAGTATATTACATCAACACTTATCTTTATCAACCAAACTTGTAATCTCATAAAAAAAAAAGATATCAAGTAAGTTTGACAGGATCTATTTTCCTTAAACCAATGCTGATTTGCATTACTTACATTCCCCTCCTTTGATTTTTTTTTATTATGCAAGTACCATATCAGCTGCTCCATCATCTTGCCTGGGATCATTATAAGGCTCTTAAGAATGTTTGCATGAAATCAATTATGCAGTTTTATCTATAGATATAATTATTCCTGCTATCATATGTATCAACCTTGCCAACTTCAAGCTAGTTACCAGGGATAAATTTTTCAGTAGATTTAGGAGCCCATGTCTCATTTTCAAAAGTGACTTAGAATCCAAAGTCTTATTGAAAGTTAGTGGGACTTTGAATCCTAAGCCAATTTTGAAAATAGTACTTAGGCTAATTTTGCAAGCCTGATTCCAAGTGACTTGGGAAACCTGAATTAACAACAGTAACGTGACTTGTATAACCTCTAGATTTTGTGTTATGAGCTTCCCATCCTTTTGAAGCGCTTTAAACAAAACAAACAAACAAAAATCCTCCTAAAGGTATCAAAATCCAAAATTTTAAAGTTATGAGTGATCATTTTAGGAAACAAGAAGTTTCCCCCTCACCTCTACCCCAATATAACGCTGTCCTCGGGAGCCAAAAAATCTTACCGCATTATAGGTGAAACCGCGATATATCAAACTTGCTTTGATCCACTGGAGTGCGCAGCCCTGCCCTCCCAAAGCACTGCTTTATCGCATTATATCCGAATTCATGTTATATCGGGTCGCGTTATATTGGGATAGAGGTGTATTTCTTAACAACATATCTCAGTATTCAATTCTGTCATTATACAGTCAAACCCCAAACTCCTTGAAATGCTCTTATTCCATTAAACAATGAAAACTGTATTGACTCCCTTTTGTTTTATAGGATTAATAGTATTAGTCAAAATTTACTTTATACTACTCAATAAATTGTATTCCTGTCACTGAATTTCATACAACTAACTCCAATTATTTAAAAAAATTAATTGCAATACTTAACTACTGACATTCCACATTAATTTGTTGTGAAATGAGCAAAACTTCAGACAACACTTTTCCAAAATATTCTATTCTGATCTTAACAGTGGTTTCTATTAGACTGAAAACAAACAACATGAGACTGGATTCTTTCCCAGCAGGGTTACAAATAAAGACTTCTTTCTCTCTCTCTCTTCCCCCCCCCCTTACTGATATTTGGTTATTTATTTCAAAACAGAAAAGTTGAATGACAAGTTAAACATCAAAGCCTGTATCCTGCAACTGGCTCTGCTCAGGAAGTTCACACTGAAATCAATGGGGCTTCACATCAGCACAGAGACCCACTGCACTGATGGAGTGTGTTTTGCCAAGACCTCTGAGGGAGCTGTTTAGCTGGCAAATTAGATTTGTGTTTCCGGTGCACAAAATAAAAAAAATCATAACTATGATGGATGGATCTAGACTGTTCTCAGTGGTACCTGATGACAGAACAAGGAGTAATGGTCTCAAGTTGCAGTGAGGGAAGTTTAGGTTGGATATTAGGAAAAACTTTTTCACTAGGAGGGTGGTGAAGGACTGGAATGGGTTACCTAGGGAGGTGGTGGAATCTCCTTCCTTAGAGGTTTTTAAGGTCAGGCTTGACAAAGCCCTGGCTGGGATGATTTAGTTGGGAACTGGTCCTGCTTTGAGCAGGGGGTTGGACTAGATGACCTCCTGAGGTCCCTTCCAACCCTGATAGATTCTATGATTCTATACTATCTCACTGGTTCCCCTTGACCTCACAATCCAAACTTCTCACTTTCATCTCTTTCCAGCCAATCACCCAAAAGCAGAATTTAAGTCTGTCTCCAAGCATTTCTAGGATGACCTCCAACAGCTTCAGTTTTATTCTGGCCTCTCCTTTCATCTTCTCAATCATTGGGTTAAACACTTCCCCTTTTTACACTTACACTCACTGTTCATGGGTCCCATCTAATTGTACACATAGGAGCCTTGTTTCATGGTGTATTCTTTCTCATGCTTATTCTGCACATGTGATAACTGCCTTCTTGGCCAACACACTAGGAACTGAATCAGGGACCTCCAGAGCTAAACATAGTAGCTACTACCATTTGAACTAAACAGCCAAGATTCTTTAGCTGGGAGGTCATGGGTTGTAGCCACTCCTTCTCTGTCGATCAACCAGAGGGGGACCTGTAACACACTCACCAGCATGTTACTTACATACACACACACACACAATTTTACTTCAGATAGCTTTTCTCTAGTAAAAGACATACTTGCTGAGGAAGATCTTGTTTTCACTTGATCTACAGCGACTATTTTATTTTTTAAAGTTATAAAGATTTCAGAAAGTTTTATTTCAGGTGAACCGACAGTGAAGAGGTCTGTATCTCTCTCATCATTTATCAAGGGACTTGTCAAAAATAAAGGGAACAGATGCTGCATATTTGTGTTTCAGGTATTGAACTTGTCCTATCAAAGGAACCCCTCATTTTGAGATCTTTGTTTCCGCCTTTGTCTCTTCCTAATTCTCATGCTACTGTGCTTACTCTATCAAGGGATCTTAGTGTCCGATGTGATAACCGGATTAAGACTGGCAAGAAAACTGTCGTATACAGAAAATCAATATCCCTTTTAAAGTTGAAGCTGAGCCTTTGCTATCAAAGGAACTTTGTCATTTATGGGACTTTCTTTTTCTCTCATCTTCCATCTAAAAATATTTCTGTGAAAACCAGAAAAGGTTTGTAGCTTCCATTTAGATAAAGACCAACTACAAAAATCCAAACATCTAAGTGAACCATACACGAGTTGAGCTGACAAGAACTTAATCTATAGAGTTCAGTTAACCCAGCACACACCATATCCCATTCACCTTATTCTAGCATTCGCTCTGACGAGCAAAAATTCCACCTGCAAAATTCCTCTTTCGTGCAGTGTTATTTCCTTCACTCCCTAAATAATGTCTTCTTCAGTCCATGCATTCAGCAACTGTAGTTCATGACTTATTATATCTATCTGACATAGACACCTACTTTGCCATATACCTTGAGGTAAAGGCATAGGCCCCATCCAACTCCCATTGAAGCTTCTGGAGCTGTTGCTGCTCACAACTGCTGAGGTGCTTCTCTCTCTTTCTCCTACATACACCCTGAGGTCAACATTGAGGATCATGTCTAGAATGCAAGTCAGTGCCCATGCCAATTCCCCCCACGGCCTCTCTTGTGAGGATGCCAAAGATTCATAGGTTCAAAGATGTCAGCTATAGCTCAACTCAGCAGACTTCTCTGCAGCAAGACACACATTGGCTTCAACAGGAGTCTTGCCTGAGTGAAGATTAGAGGATCAGGCCCTTAGTGCCACTTATGGTGATATTTCTTTTCTCAGAAGTTTAAAAATCAAACATCACACACTTCTTTTTCCTTTCAGAACCGATGAGCTATGAGATAGCTTCCTCAAGGCTGCAAACCATACCTGCACAAGGAGAGCAATAATTCAAACCATAAACATTCCGTCCTTACAATCTTGTACGGTGCCAAAAGCAAACAATTAGAGAGTCCTGCAAAACCATTCTCAAAGGCCAAATAATTAAGGAGGGGAGCAATCATCTCAAAATATACAGCAGTTTTAGCTGAGATAGTGAGATCATCTATGATAAATAAAATTAAGAACATTTTTAAATGTTCATGTAAAACCTTTTTGGAGATATGTTAAAATATATTTTAATTTGCTATTGCCTTTTACAACAGGTGCTCATGAAAGGTATTAAAGAGAATTTTTGATATTACCACCGTCCAGGTTACTATTTGATTCTGCACGCCTGCAGTCTGTGTCGTGGTTACCCTTCCCCGTGAATGCCTGGTCTTATGATGTTATACACAGCGCAGAATAAATGTCATATCCATGATAAACCCCTAATGATTTTTGAACAAAGTGAACTTGGGCAATGACAGTGTTACTTCCACTTCTTAGGGTGACCAGATGTCCCGATTTTATAGGGACAGTCCCGATTTTGTGGGCTTTTTCTTTGTTAGAAGCCCCACCTTCCAAACTCCTGGTCCCTCAGAAGCCCAGTCTCCCAACGGTCCCTGACTTTGCAGTCGCAGCCCACCAGACAGACGTCCATAGCACTGGAGCTTCCTGGTACCTCACGTGCCCTGCTCCTCAGCTGGAGAGTAGTCAGGTCTCCATACAGCACAGAGTCTCAGAAATTGTTCAAAAGGTTAAAACAAAATGCTGTTTTGACCTTTTCTGAACAAAATATTAAAATTCCTGTTTCATGGGGAAATTTGAAATGTAGTTTTTCATTCTGTTTTGGAATTTTTTTTAATGTTGGCATTTCCTATGGAATGGGAATTCCAGTTACCAGTCAGCTCTAATTAAAATACCTATTCACGTCGCAAGGAATCTTCTTCATGGAAGCAGCAAGTTCGGGTAATATAGTTTAACACACAGGCTATAAAAATCACCTAAGACCTCTAGATAAGCAACCATTATTTGTATAATTATTGTACTCTCATAGCAGTTTACCTAACCAAAGGGCACGATTTTACAAACTCAGGTACATGAGTAATTTTGTTCATGTGAATATTCCCATCAAAATCAGTGGGAATACTTATATGAGTAAAGTTATTCACATGCACAAGTGTTTGCCTAAATCTTATTCTCCTGAAGATTTCACTGTATTTGTGTGTGTGTGTGTGTGTACGCATATGCACATACACACACACAAAAATACACACATGCACATGCACTGTACAAACTGTATAGAGACACAGAATTGGAAAATAACATATCTATCAACAGCATACTTTTAAGTCGAACTAAAGTCTTTTGTTTCCTGTTGGAAAAGGGCACACGTTGATTGATGTTACATGGATAAAATTCAGGCTGATTGCTGCATATGCTTACTGCGCTGTTATGCCTATTCTGATAGTGTTGTCTTAATTACACTTTGTTAGATGCTCAGAGATCTTACGGTAATGCCTTAGAAACAAATGTATTAATCAGTATTATATGCCGCCAAATCAGGGGAAGAGCTGAGACCCTAAAACTCTCATTGAAGTCTGTGGGCCAATTCGTGAAGTCTTTTCCCCACATAAGCAAATTCCCATGGAATTCAATGGGTGTTTGAGTGAGGGCTTTAGGATTGAGCCCAGTGGATTCTGTAGGAGCTCGGCAGCAGCTCTTACGATCGGGCCCATATGAGAGGTTGTACATGAAAAGTAAGACTTTTCAAAATCCCTCGATGACCGGAAGCTCTCTGAGACCAACGGGAGCTGCTGAGTGCTTTTGAAAATCTGGCTGTCAGTGTGGATGCTTACATTGGAGCTCCTGGGTACTGTTTTGAAACTTTAACCCCATATTTATTCCTTATTGTTAATCACTCAATACTATAAAGGGAGAGGATTATGGGACGCATGCATAATAATTATACAAATATACCTCCTCTTGCTTAAATTGTATATAAGTGATTCTTCAACCTGTAGTCAGGTGCATAATCTATACCCATGCAAATAGCCCACTGAAGGTAATGGGATTCCTTGCATGTGAGTAAAAACTACTCATGAGCATAAAGGGTCTGCTCTTATCAGCATGCAACCATTATTACACACATAATTTAAATTAAATTAATGGAGATATCCTATCTCCTAGAACTGGAAGGGACCTTAAAAGGTCATTGAGTCCAGCCCTCTACCTTCACTAGCAGGACCAAGTACTGATTTTGCCCCAGATCCCTAAATGGCCCCCTCAAGGACTGAACTCACAACCTTGGGTTTAGCAGGCCAATGCTCAAACCACTGAGCTATCCCTCCCCCTAATTTTTTAGTGTGTTTCTTATAACAGATGACCTGATCCTGCAAGTTTCTGACCACACTCAAATCCCATTCAGGTTAATGGGCAAGATCTTGAGGTTATACCCAGTTCCTAATCCTGCCCCCACACAAGTCAATAGCAAACTTCATACTGCCTTCAATGAAGCAGAATGGGAGTTCAATTTTTAATCAGACCTTGCCTGGCAATGAAGTCAATGGGAATTGGCCTGAGCAGAAATTGAGCAAAGACCTCAGGATTTGGCCCAGTGGGATTTGAAATCTCTCAATACTGAACAGGGCTAGGTCCTAATAGTTTGTGTATAACATAAAATAATATTTATATTTGAATGATTTGTGCCTGATGTAGACCGGAGTCACACAGGATCAGAATAATATAAATATCAATCAAGCGCATTACAGTTTAATCATATATTAATAGAAAAGGGATAGCTCTGTTCTTTCGTATTAATCAATTGGTTTTTAATCTGTCATTCTGCCCTCTAGAGCTTGTGTTTTACTTTTCAGCAAGCTGCAGTTCCAGCAGGAGGCTCAATGGCACCAGCTGTAATTCATTTAGCCTATTGAATGTTGTAACTTTTCAACAGAGCAGGGCCCCTGTACCTCGTCCCCTTAGAAAGAGCCATGCGTGTCTACGGTGCTATACGAATGGCGAATACTTATTGATAAAAAGAAAGACACCCGCTGCCAGCACTTGGCTTAGAAATCCAAATTTTAACATAAAAATGTAATTTAAAAATGCAGTTTGAGCTCTTTCATGTGAGCTTTCAGAAGGCTATGTTGGGTGAAATGGGTGCTGCTTCCTTTAGATTTCTCTATTTCATTTCCTCTGACACTTTGAATATTTCCATCCCCTTCCTCTTTTTGTTTTTATTTGTTAGAATCTCCCCTTGAGTTCCTTTCTTGTCCTTCAATCTCCCTGTGTCTTTCCTGTTAGAAAACAGATGAGATTATTTCCCTTGTTATAATCAACTAATAACTCATACTATTTTTGTGTCAGCTGTACCTCTGTTACTTCACTACAGTACCGTCTGGGTCCTCTTTGCATTATGTTTTCCATCTTGGTCATTCATAAATTAAGCAGACCAAAAATGAAATCAGAGTTGGCAGGCTAGCGATAACTAGCAATTTAGATGCTTGTTGGCATTAGATTGAAAGGCTGTGCTCTGTTTGCTCGGGGGAGACAAAAAATGAGATTAATATCTTAAAAAGACATTTGTTGGGAAGGCAAAAAAGATGGGGAAGAACTTTGGAGCAAGTTCTAAAGGAAAGTAGTTTTGTTTCTTTTAATCATCTTTGTGAAAGAGGGTGGCATTTGATTTACAAAAGGATCATTTTGAAAACTGACATGCTAAGAAGCACCATCAGGAAGATGCTGTGAATTTTATTTGACAGTTATGTTTTTAACTATAAGTGGAATAATCTGATGGCAATTTGACTGAAGAGTGACATTTTTAAGACCAAAATTTCACACTGTGAAAGCAGATGTCCCCTTATGTGTCAAAAGTGTTTGAAAATAAAAACACAGGACCACACATCACAAGTAGAGATGGACAGGAAATTATTTTCCTGTCCTGTGAAAACTGTCAAGATATCTAAAATTTTCCTATCCTGAATCAGGACAAAAAGTCAACCTCAAATTTTCATAGACCGAAAATAAAATAAAAATTTAAAAGTTGAGGTCAAAGCATTTCATTTTGATTTCAACTATTTTAAAAACTGTAATTAACTTGTATGTCAAAACAAAGTCATTTCAAACCAGAGAACTGGATTTTTTTGTTTTGTTAGAGCATGATATTTTGACAATTTCAGAATTTTTCAAAAATGTCTGAGTCAAAATTTGTTGAAACCAACCCTTTCCCACAAAAAGTTTTGGTATCGATGAATCAGCATTTCTGACAAACATTTAGTCTTAATTTACAACCAGCTCTGGTCATAAGGCCTGATTTTCTTCCCCCTGAGATCAATGGGAATTTTGCCATTTACTTTAATAGGATCACCGATGGAGGATAGCTAATATGATGCCAATTTTTTAAAAAGGCTCCAGAGGCGATCCCGGCAATTACAAGACAATAAGCCTAACTTCAATACCAGGCAAATTGATTGAAACTGAAGAAAAGAATAGAATTATCAGACACATAGATGAACATGATTTGTTGGGGAAGAGTCTACATGGTGTTTGTAAAGGGAAATCATGCCTCACCAATGTACTATAATTCTTTGAGGGGGTCCAACAAGCAAGGGAGATCCACTGGATATAATGTACTTAGATTTTCAGAAAGCCTTTGACAAGGTCCCTCACCAAAGGCCCTTAAGCAAAGTAAGCTGTCATGGGAAAAGGGGGAAGGAACTCTCATAGATTGGCAACTGGATTACAAAAAAAAAGAAACAAAGGGTAAGAATAAATGATCAGTTTTCAGACTGGAGAGAATTAAATAGTGGTGTCTCCCTGGGGTTTGTACTGGGAACAGTCCTATTCAACGTATTCATAAATGATCTTGAAAAGGGGGTAAACAGTGAAGTCGCAAAATTTGCAGATGATACAAAACTACCCAAAATAGTTAAGTCCAAAGCACACTGCAAAGAGTTAGAAAGGGATCTCACAAAACCGGATGACTGGGCAACAAAATGGCAGATGAAATTCAATGTTAATAAATGAAAAGTAGTACACTATGGAAAACATAATCCCAACTATACATCTAAAATGATGGGGTCTAAATTAGCTGTTACCACTCAAGAAAGAGATCTTGGAATCATTGTGGATAGTTCTCTGAAAACAATGTTCAGCGTCAGCCAAAAAAGCTAACAGAATGTTGTGAATTATTAGGAAAGGGATAGATAATAAGACAAAAAATATCATATTGCCTCTATATAAATACATGGTACGCCCACATCTTGGATACTGCATGCAGATCTAGTTGCCCCATCTAAAAAAAAGATGTATTAGAATTGGAAAGGGTACAGAAAAGGGAAACAAAAATGATTAGGGGTATGGAACATGTTCCATATGAGGAGAGATTAATAAGACTTGGACTTTTCAGCTTGAAAAAATGATGACTAAGAGGGGATATGATAGAGGTCTATAAAATCATGACTGGTGTGGAGAAAGTAACTAAGGAAGTGTTATTTACTACTTCTCATAAATACAAGAACTACGGGTCACCAAAAGAAATGTATTGGTAGCAGCTTGAAAACAAACAAAAGGAAGTATTTCTTCACACAACGCACAGTCAACCTGTTAACTCTTTTCCAGGGGATGTTGTGAAGGCCAAGACTATAACTGGGTTCAAAATAGAACTACATAAATTCATGGAGGATAGGTCCACCAATGGCTATTAGCCTGAATGGGCAGTGATTCAAAACCATGCTCTGAGATGTCTCTACCTCAGTTTGCTAGAAGCTTGGAATAGGCAACAGGGGATAGATCACTTGAGGATTACCTGTTCTGTTCATTCCCTCTGGGGCACTGTTGGAAGACAGAATACTGGGCTAGATGGACCATTGGTCTGACCCAGTGTGGCCATTCTTATGTTCTTAAGCATTGGGCCCCAGTACTAAAATTACCAGATCTCAATGACTAATTCATAACAAATAACTTATTTAATTTTCCCCTTTTAGTCATGTATCACCCACAAGCAGATACAAAATAAAATTCAGAAAGTTGCTAATTTGAAACTGATAAAGAAAATTTTTCAGATCTTACATTTACTTGATATTTTGGCATTTAATATTCAAAATTCAAGCTGTATTGCTTGATCATATAAGTCACATGGTATTTCTGTTTCTTACCTGTGTTAACAGAGCTAGGCTACGTATACAGGTTTCAAAGTGACTAACTTTCTCATGGAAAGAATATCCACAATTACATCATCAAGGGAAGCAACAGGCCAGGAGTTGCACGTGTGTTGTTTAACTTGATCTGGTTAGTTTGCCTGGTCAAGGAGTGAAATGTTTTAATGGTAATCTGTAAAATGTTTCAGGATAAAATGAAAAATATTTAAAAAACAGTAGCAAGCTTAAAGAGAAGTGTGGATTCAGGTTAAAATCCTGAGAGTGTAAGAAAGGGAAATATCGAAATTACTACAGCTAGATTGTTCTTACCTTAACTCACAGTGAGTAGTACCCTACTGATCTATTCACTCCCTTGAATTCAGTGGGAGAACCTGTTAATCAATACAAGAAAAGGTGCCTCAATCTTCCCCAACGATCTTCCTGGAAACAGCTGTGCTATGTATAGTAGAACTTGTCATATGATGGCAGAGTCATTGGAAGAAGTTACAATCTAGCACAAGGAAAGAAAGGGTAAAGTGTCTGGAAGAGGAAAATCTATACAAAAGCCAAGGAAAAGAAAGTTGGAGCTAAAACAAATAAATGCACAAAACTATTTTTCCTATCTAGTCACTTTTCAGATCAAAATATACATAAGTACCGTTAAAATAAAAAAACATCCCCTTGTCCCCTTTTTTCTATGAATGTTGCCAGCCTGGAAAGCCCATTTGCCTGCTTCCCCACAAGCATCTCTGTGCTGCCTTTGACCATGCTTATTATGCAAGCAGTCCTCTTTAAACTGATCTGTAAGGCCATTACTCTCCTTTGTCAAATCCATTCTCAAGGCCCACTTCTGCCACGTCTGAGCTCAACTGTAGAAACAATCTCTCCTGCTCTCTCCAAGAACTTGAAAAATCCTGGGTGCATGGGTACTATTATGCAGGAAGTAGCCTTATATACAAGGCCCTGCTCCTGTCAAATAGGTCACCCCCTTTCAAAGGCATAGACCTCAGCAAGAGATACACAGTGCTACTGTGGTGTTCTTTACGTAAAGCCTTAACATGGTGATTTGGGAAGGACATTCTGTTCATGTTATTTAAAATGTATTAAAGTCTTCCTACTCATGCTCTAAATACCATGCTACAAACCACCCTGAACTATGGTATTTATTAGACTTTGCAACTAGGCTGCTAGATAAAAATCATGACTTTTCATGGTAAATGTAACTGATCGATGAAGAAAATTAAATTGCTTTTTTAAGATGTCTTTGTTGACAAGCAAAATTGGAATCATCCATTATGAAGCAGGGACAGCTTTTTAGATCCTTTGTTACACAACCCATCTAAGAGCTCATTCAATTAAATCCAAGTAGAAACACCTACAGATCCTTGCTAAAAGTGTTCAATAAGAACATTCTGCTTCGATAATGTTAATTCTTGTAGGCTCTTAAAGACACTGACTGCTAAATGAGAGCTATTGCAACTGATAAGGTAATCAAAACCTGGATAGGAGGAAAGAGACATTTTTAGTCCCAAGTCACCTAAAATACATGTTACAGTCCATTATGAGCTTAACTTTAATTTAGCAACTAATTGCCTCAAAGTTAGGGCAAGCAAATCTGAATGCACCCCTTTGGAAATAAAGGTAGGAGGGATAAATTGAGTAACTCCACTTTAGTATTGCATGCATTCAGGGTAATTCTGTAAAGAATCTCTTCTCATGCATGTTTAGCAACTGATCTGGAGTGATACGCATGTACCGCTCCCTCCACATCATTTTTAGATAAACTGTTTGGGGCATCCTGTGACCCAAGAGGGCTGCACACTTGATAGTCTGTCTAAACTGAACTATGAACTGGGTGCTATTAAATATTATACACAAGAACAAACCCAGCAGAAGGGCTATAAAATTCTCCTTTTATTTCTAGCCTCACCACAAAGATTTATAACTGAAATCTCACAGCAATCATAACTACCTAAATACCGAACTAAGTTTTGTTTGTGTATTAATCAAAATGACCCTTTGAGGAACAGCAATTATCCTGAATGCTTTCCAAGCTCAAGTGGAATCATCCTAAATGTAAATTAGTGCTGGATACGTCTACAGAGCCTCTTCGTTTCAATTTATTGAATTGGTATTTCATTTGCTGACCATTAATATATTTTAAAAACAGACTGTTGTAACATGGTTTAAACTGTCACTATGGAAACATGACTGAATAGTCTGAAGTTGACTGGTGCGTTCATTAAACCTGTGTTACTAGCATATACACACACACAGGTTATTATAAACTTCATTGCAAAGCAAGATGATACCTTAAAACTCTCCTGCTCTTTAAAACTATCACATGCAAAGTCATTCATTGCAATTATGCAAGTATCAAAAGTAGTGACAAGATGGAAAGTGATATCAGAATCTTTGCAATTGCCAGGAAATGATTTATTTCAAATGCATTCACACTGCTGCACTTACCGTTGTGCCAGTTAATAACTACTTAGGATTTTGTTACATCTAAAGATATTTTTCAGTACTTTTTCTCTCATTTGACCCAATGTCTGCAATTTTCAGCAGTCCCAAGGAAAAAGAAACTTAAGAAAAAGTTACATTTTAAGAACAAAGTACTATGTTCTTATCCATAAATACTTGATATCAACAAATTCTCTCATATTGCCTATGAAATTCACTGGAGTGAATACACTACAGCTGAAATACCTATAAAATAAAGTGCCTTCTAAAACTGACACACTCATTTTAGAAATACAAAACTATCTTTGTGGAATTAAAGATACGATGTTGCAATTCTCCTACTGGACATTTCTTTTCAAATTACTTTCTTTTTAAAAAATCAGTGGGTGAAATCCTACCCCATTGAAGTCAATATGAGTTTGCTTTTGACTTCAAAGGGGCCAGAATTTCATCCTATGTATTTATATACAACAGTGCATTTTATCTTCAGAGCATTTTATGACCATCAGTGAGTTATAACTGCTTGAAAAACTGTGAAGTGGGTGAGCATTACTATTCCTATTTGTCGAAGCCAAGACACAAAGAGACTGGAGGTGACTCACAGCCCAGGGCAAGGGGTGAAGGGAAAGGTGTTGCTATTCTACCTTTGCACCATCCCAAACAAAGGCTGCTCCAGGGGCTGGAGAGGCACCAGTATAACTTTCAGTATGTCTACACTTCAAGCTGGATGTGTAGCTAGAAAGTAAATGGTGAAAATAGAAAGGAGCATAAACTGGCAAGTCAAGCGTAAACGTATAATTAGGCAGGCCAAAAAAGAATTTGAAGAGCAACTAGCAAAAGACACAAAAATTAAGAGCAATTTTTTTTAAAGTACATCATAAGCAGAAAGGCTGCCAGACAATCAGTGGTAGCACTCAAGGTAGACAATGCCACTGCAGATAACTTTAATGGATTTTTTGCATTGGCCTTCACTGCAGAGGGCAGGAGGGAGAGTCCCACACCGGAGACATTCTTTTTAGATGACAAATCTGAGGAAATGTCCCAGAGTGAGGTGTCTGTAGAGGAGGTTTTGGAACAAACTGGTAAATTAAACAGTAATAAGTCACCAGGACCAGAGGTTATTCACACAAGAATTCTGAAAGAACTCAAATATGAAATTGCAGAACTACTTAACAGTGGTATGTAACCTATTGCTTAAATCAGCCCCTGTACCAAATGACTGGAAAATAGCTAATGTAACTCCAATTTTTAAAAAGATTCCAGGGACAATCCCGGCAATTATAGGCCAGTAAGCCTAACTTCAGTACCAGGCACATTGGTTGAAACTGTAGTAACGAATAGAATTATCAGATCCATATATAAACATGGTATGTTGGCAAAGAGTCAACCCAATTTCTGTAAAGGGAAATCATGCATCACCAACCTATTAGAATTCTTTGAGGGTGTCAACAAACACGTGGACAAGGGTGAGCCAGTGGATATAGTGTACTTGAAGATAAGGTCCCATACCAAAGGTTCTTAATCAAAGAAAGCATTCATGGGATGAGAAGGAAGATCCTCTCATGGATCAGTATCTGGTTAAAAGATAGGAAATGAAGGGTAGTAATAAATGTTCAGTTTTCACAGTGGAGAGAGGTAAATAGCGGGGTCCCCCATAGACTTGTACTGGGACCAGTGCTGTTCAAAAAAGGGATTAAAGAGTGATGTGGCAAAGTTTGTACATGATACAAAATTACTCAAGATAGTTAAATCCAAAGCGGACTATGAAGAATTACAAAGCGATCTCACAAAACTAGGTGACTGGGCAACAAAATGGAAGATAAAATTCAATGTTGATAAATGCAAAGGTAATGAATGTTGGAGAACATTATCCCAACTATACATACATGCATGCAGTGGAAAATACAGTAGGAAGATAGATAGATAGACAGACAGACACACAGACAGACACACACACAGAGAGAAAACATGAAAAAATGGGTGTTGCCATACCAACTCTAACAAGACTAATCAATTAAGATGGACTATTATCAGCAGGAGAAAAAAAAACTTTTGTAGTGATAATCAGGATGGCCCATTTCAAACAGTTGACAAGAAGGTGAGAGTAACAGTAGGGGAAAAATTAGCATGGGGAAATAGTATTTTCCACTGCATGCATCGGATGAAGTGGGTTTTAGCCCATGAAAGCTTATGCCCACATAAATTTGTTAGTCTCTAAGGTGCCACAAGTACTCCTTGTTCTTTTTGCTGATACAGACTAACACGGCTACCACTCTGAAACCTGTTACCATACAAGGCACTGAATTTAGCCATATGAAATGGGAATCCATCAACTTCATGAAAAAACTCGTACAGATACAGACAGATGACATCTTCCTTTCCAAATGCAAACAGATGGACATCATACCAAAAGGACTGAAGGTAAAAAATCCATTACAATCTACATACCACACAGACTATGCTGAGAGATTGTGCCACACACACTCAGAGAAACTGCGGAACCACCTGATCAACATTCTATACAGCAAACAGGGAAAGATTAAGAATGAGCTCTCAAAACTGGATACTCTCATAAAAAACCAACTTTCCACACAAATTTCCTCATGGCTGGACTTTACAAAAACTAGATAAGCCATTTACAACATACACTTTGCTTCTCTACAAAGGAAAAAGGACACTACACTATCTAAACTACTACATGCCACAAGGGGCCACAAAAGTGGTTCCCTTAAATCACCCAACAATATTATTAATCTATCCAGCTATACTTTTAGCCTGGCAGAAGAGTCTGTCCTATCTCAGGGCCTCTCCTTCTGCCCCTCCACCCCCACAAACATGATACAGTTCTGCAGTGACCTGGAATCCTACTTTCGACATCTCCGACTCAAGAAATATTTCCAACACACCTCTTAACAGCACACTAATCCACAGAAACATTCCTACCAACACTACAAAATAAAGGATTTTGCGTGGACTCCTCCTGAAGGTTGAAACAACAGACTGGACTTCTACATAGAGTGCTTCCGCCAATGTGCACGGGCTGAAATTGTGGAAAAGTAGCATCACTTGCCTCATAACCTCAGCCGTGCAGAACACAATGCCATCCACAGCCTCAGGAACAACTCTCACATCATAATCAAAAAGGCTGACAAAGGAGGCGCTGTCATCATCATGAATAGGTCAGAATATGAACGAGAGGCTGCTAGGCAGCTCTCTAACACCACATTCTACAGGCCATTACCCTCTGATTCCACTGAGGATTACCAAAAGAAACTACACCATTTGCTCAAGAAACTCCCCAAAAAAGCACAGAATCAAATCTGCACAGACACACCCCTAGAACCCAGACCAGGGGTATTCTATCTGCTACCCAAGATACATAAACCTGGAAATCCTGGACGCCCCATCATAGGCATTGGCACCCTGACAGCAGGATTGTCTGGCTATGTAGACTCTCTCCTCAGACCCTACGCTACCAGCACTCCTAGCTATCTTCGAGAAACCACTGACTTCCTGAGGTAACTACAATCCATTGGTGATCTTCCAAAAAACACCATCCTGGTCACTATGGATGTAGAAGTCCTCTACACCAACATTCCACACAAAGATGGACTACAACCCATCATGAACAGTATCCCCAATAATGTCATGGTAAACCTTGTGGCTGAACTTTGTGACTTTGCCCTCACCCACAACTATTTCACATTTGGAAACAATGTATACCTTCAAGTCAGCGGCAATGCTATGGGTACCCACATGGCCCCACAGTATGCCAACATTTTTAAGACTGACTTAGAACAACGCTTCCTCAGCTCTCGTCCCCTAACATCCCTAGTCTACTTGAGCTACATTGATGACACCGTTGACGTCATCTGGACCCATGTAAAAGAAGCTCTTGAGGAATTCCACCATGCCTCAGCCTGGACCAGTCCGCACAAGAGATCCATTTCCTGGACACTACAGTGCTAATAAGTGATGGTCACATAAACACCACCCTATCCCAGAAACCTACTGACCACTATACTTACCTACATGCCTCCAGCTTTCATCCAGACCACATCACATGATCCATTGTCTACAGCCAAGTTCTAAGATACAACCGCATTTGCTCCAATCCCTCAGACAGAGACAAACACCTACAAGATCTCTATCAAGCATTCTTAAAACTGCAATACCCACCTGCTGAAGTGAAGAAACAGATTGACAGAGCCAGGAGAATACCCAGAAGTCAACTACTCCAGGACACGCCCAACAAAGAAAGTAACAGAACGCCACTAGCCATCACCTTCAGCTCCCAACTAAAACCTCTCTAGCACATCATCAAGAATCTACAGCCTATCCTGAAGAACGATCCCTCTCTCCCACAGATCTTGGGAGACAGGCAAGTCCTCGCTTACAGACAGCCCCCCAAACTGAAGCAAATACTCACCAGCAACCACACACCAAACACACTAACCCAGGAGCCTATCCTTGCAACAAAGCCCGTTGCCAACTCTGTCCACATATCTATTCAAGGGACACCATCATAGGACCTAATCACATCAGCCACACCATCAGAGGCTCGTTCACCTGCACATCTACCAATGTGATATATGCCATCATGTGCCAGCAATGCCCCTCTGCCATGTACATTGGCCAAAACCGGACAGTCTCTACGCAAAAGAATAAATGGACACAAATCAGACATCAAGAATTATAACATTCAAAAATCAGTCGGAGAACACTTCAACCTCCCTGGTCACTCAATTACAGACCTAAAAGTCGCAATTCTCCAACAAAAAACCTCTAAAAACAGACTCCAATGGGAAACTGCAGAACTGGAAATAATTTGCAAACTGGACACCATTAAATTAGGCTTGAATAAAGACTGGGAGTGGATGGGTCATTACACAAAGTAAAAACTATTTCCCCATGCTAATTTTCTCCCCACTGTTACTCACACCTTCTTGTCAACTGTTTGAAATGGGCCATCCTGATTATCACTACAAAAGCTTTTTTTTCTCCTGCTGATAATAGCCCACCTTAATTGATTAGTCTTGTTAGAGTTGGTATGGCAACACCCATTTTTTCATGTTCTCTGTGTATATATATCTTCCTACTGTATTTTCCACTGCATGCATCCAATGAAGTGGATTTTAGCCCACCAAAGCTTATGCGCAAATAAATTTGTTAGTCTCTAAGGTGTCACAAGTACTCCTTGTTCTTTTTGTCGGAAGACAGGATACTGGGCTAGATCAACTGTTGGTCTGAATCAGCATGGCCATTGTTATGTAAATTCCAGCTCAAAGAGACTTGCCTGTGTTATCTGTGATCAAACTACCACTGTAAAAATAGAAGTGTAGCTGCAACGGTGTAGGCAGCAGGAGGAGCTAGCCACCCTAAGTACTGTCCAATACTCTAAAAGGCATCTTTACACCTGTTTCTGTAATGCCTGCATATGGGGACTTCTTCCCCAGCCACTTTAGTGCCCCTCTATGCCACTGCAGCCCTCTTACCCAAATGTAAAAGGGGAAGAGCAGAGATGAGGTGCTCACCCTGGGTGACTTGCTTAAAGCCACAGAGGAAGCTGCTGTGAGAACCAGCAAGACTGAAGGATAACGGGCTTCTAGGCCTATCCTCAAGACTACATTTCTTATTTTCTCAGATATGATCTACTTGCTCATAGAAGATGTTGACTGACTGGAAATGTAACTCCTCTATTTATTGGTAGAGGTTCCCACTCCCATGGAAGTCAACGGCAAATCTTCGGTTGATAACAGTTTATAACTCCCTACATGGAGAACAAATTTTTGATAAAGGGCTCTCCAATCAAGCAGACAGAAGTATAACAAGATCAAATGGCTGGACATAGAAGCTAGACACATTAAAATTGGAAATAAAGGTGCAAATTTTTAAGAGTAAGGTTAATAATTATGGGGACAACCTGCGAAGGGTTGAGGTGGTTTCTTCATCACTGAAAAAACTTTAAATCAAGAAGATTGGATGTTTTTCTAAATGATTAATTCCAGCTTGAACTAGAATGTATTGATAGAAGTCCTATGGCCTTCATTATGTAGAAGGTCAGACTAGGTGATCACAGTGGTCCCTCTGGCCTTAGAATCCATGAATCCAATTGACTTCTATGGAAACAGTATTAGGCCTAGAACTGATGCACGCAGGGCCGGCTCCAGGCACCAGCTTAACAAGCAGGTGCTTGGGGCGGCCAAGGGAGAGGGGCGGCACCTGCAGCAATTCGGGGGCGGCAGGTCCCTCACTCCCTCTAGGGGCGAAGGACCTGCCGCTGAACTGCCGCCACTGATCGCGGCTTTTTTTTTTTTTTTTCCCGCTTGGGGCAGCAGAAATGCTGGAGCCAGCCCTGGATGCATGATGGATGAGTAATTACTTTGGACTACATTTTGCAGTAAGTATTCAAGAGAAACTTTCATTGAGGACAGCAGAATTTGCTTCTAGATTAGTAACATTGCAGCAGTTAAACAAATCGCACATTTTGTCACACACTTTCATGTGCTACCAAAGACAAGTGAAAAAGCTTTCAAGTTTAGCATGTTCACTTTGAGCAGTTAGTTCAGCTCTTGCTTTGAATTAGAACATTGTTTTCTTATAATCATTTTCACTTTCTAATAAAATGAGTCCCAGCCACAAAAAAATTGTTTCTGAATTCAAAACTATTCTTCCACCTTCCGTGTTTGTGGGAGCATATAAGTTTTAGATTCAGCTCATTAGAGAGAGAAAGGGGCCAGATATGATATTACAATCTGTCTTTGGATTCTGACTTCCTATCAGATCCTTAGCAATATCAACATTAAAAGGGTTTCAAAGACAAATCAGGAACAGCTCAGTATTCTATTTTGCCAAGGCTAAATCTCCCCCATCCCAACCCCCAGCATCTGCACCTGCTTGAATTTAATTGATAGTTCACTGCTATACCAATTCCAGTTCAGACAGACATTTCTCTCATATGATGTTGTTAGAAATGTGAGTTTACAGACACATCCAAGATATCAATTCCCTATGGATGTTACAAACTCTGATTTCTCACAGTCACCAGCTGTTAATTATGAGCCATTTGTTTTATGATCTGATATTTAAAGCCAAATCCTCTGAGCCTCATTCATGAAAACTCTAAGACCCTTGTGCCTGTGGTCAGCTCACTACAGGATCAGGGCCCAAACTTGTGATTGAACGAGAGACACCTAATGCAAATATTATCCTTTAGGTTTAGGAGAACAACGAGAATAATGAGGAAAGGAAGTAATGGAGCACCAAAGCCAGATAATGTGCCTAGAATATTCATAGACAGGGCAATATAGCAATAAATGGAGACAGGCTGAAATACGGTGGAAATAATTCATGTGTAATGTGTAGTTTAGATACAAAACTGATGGCAGAGCCCCTCTGGAACACCATGAAGTGAATTATTATGCAATAATTGAAATGTTTTTGCACCTGGCTGGGAGGGTAACTTTTGTTTTTACTGAAATATACAGAAAGCAAATGAAAAAGCTTTGAAATTTGTAAAAACGCAGGTTATAGCTGACAGCCATATGACGCAGGTTACAGCTGTGGCATATTAAACGTTAATACATTTCACATTTGTGATGCTGTTTGGGTTTTGGACTTTCTAGTTTTGTATAAGACTTTAAATACACACAATTATTTTTACTTAATGATACCATTCTCACTGTTTCAGAGTAGCAGCCGTGTTAGTCTGTATCTGCAAAAAGAAGAACAGGAGTACTTGTGGCATCTTAGAGACTAACAAATTTATTAGAGCATAAGCTTTTGTGGACTACAGCCCACTTCTTCGGATGCATATAGAGTGGAATATATATTGAGGAGATATATATACACACATACAGAGAGCATAAACAGGTGGGAGTTGTCTTACCAACTCTGAGAGGCCAATTAATTAAGAGGAAAAAAAAAAAAACTTTTGAAGTGATAATCAAGATAGCCCAGTACAGACAGTTTGATAAGAAGTGTGAGCATACTTACAAGGGGAGATAGAATCAATGTTTGTAATGGCTCAGCCATTCCCAGTCCTTATTCAAACCGGAGTTGATTGTGTCTAGTTTGCATATCAATTCTAGCTCAGCAGTCTCTCGTTGGAGTCTATTTTTTAAGTTTTTCTGTTGTAATATAGCCACCCGCAGGTCTGTCACTGAATGACCAGACAGGTTAAAGTGTTCTCCCACTGGTTTTTGAGTTTTTTGATTCCTGATGTCAGATTTGTGTCCATTAATTCTTTTGCGTAGAGACTGTCATTCTATATGTTCCATTCTATATGCATCCAAAGAAGTGGGCTGTAGTCCACGAAAGCTTATGCTCTAATAAATTTGTTAGTCTCTAAGGTGCCACAAGTACTCCCATTCTCACTGTGAAAAAGTTCCTACTATGAAACATTGATATGCTGCCCTTTTGGGACATTCATTTCCCACAAACACTTGATAATCAGTGAAAAAAAGTGGATAATTCTTTTTTAAATTTCTATATTAAAAATCATTACTGAAAGTCAGAAAACTCTCTAGAAGTAAGAGAACCATTAAACATCACACGACTACAGCGGAGCCCAATTTGTAATAATAAATTCAGATACAGATAAGCAGTTAGAAGAAAGAACAGGAGTACTTGTGACTAACAAATTTATTTCAGCATAAGCTTTCGTGGGCTACAGCTGACTTCTTCAGATGCACAGAGTGGAACACACAGACAGAAGATATTTATACATACAGAGAACATGAAAAGGTGGAAGTACGCATACCAATTGTAAGAGGCCAATCAATTGAGATGAGCTATCAGTAGCAGCAGAAGAAAAAACTTTGAAGTGATAATCAAGATGACCCATACAAGGTGTGAGGAGAACTTAACATGGGGGAAAAAAATTTTGATTAGTGTAATGACCCAACCATTCCCAGTCTCTGTTTAGGCCTAAGTTAATTGTGTCTAATTTGCATATTAATTTGAGTTCAGCAGTCTCTGCAGTTGTGAATTCAGTTTTCTCATAGAGCTTTACAACTTACATTAAAGTATGCATTCAGTTAAAGCCACACAAAATCTTACAGTGCACTTACAGTGGTTTTACAGCAATTTAACTTCACTGGTTTCCAATGGTGTTTCTCTTGTTAACCCTAGCAAAAGTGAGAGGAGAATCAAACCAAACACTTCTGATACATATAATGAAAAATCTTAAAATTTCACAAATTAATATCCAAAAATTACATTGTTCCCCCTTGTTTGCCCTAGTTTCCATTCCCAATTATATTTCACTGTGTTGCCATAGGTTCATGGGACCTTTCATACAGATATACTGTATAATGCTATGATTTCTCATTAAGTTGTATCTGACGTTGTCTACAACAGCCTAAATGAGTACCTCCTATCCATCTTCCAGGTGCTATGCAGAGTGCAATGCAGGTTATACACAGATAGTTCATAGCCTTGCTTTAATTAGCCTGTCAACTATGCTTTCCTGTCTAACCACAGAAAAACATTATCAATCCCTTGGGCATGGCACTTAACACTAACACCTGTTTTGTCACTCCACATAGACTAACACGTCTTCTATCTCTTTCTTCATTCGAAGAGGCCAGAAAGACATCACATGGACACTTCTGCAATTATTTCAAGGCTTCTTCAGCTAATTAATTGCATTTCTTAAACAAGGTAGGGACATGTAGGTGCCAACTTCACTAGGGCACTTAAATCACTCAGTACAGTGTCAAACCATATAACTTCTCATGTCTAATTGTCATGGTGTCAAATCTCAATGTGTATTATTTAGGGCTGTTGATTAATCGCAGTTCACTCACGTTAACAAAAAAATTAATCGCGATTAAAAAATTAATCATGATTAATCGCAGTTCTAATCGCATTGTTAAACAATAGAATACCAATTGAAATTTATTAAATATTTTTGGATGTTTTTCTACATTTTCAAATATATTGATTTCAATTACAACACAGAATACAAAGTGTGCAGTGCTCACTCGATATTATTTTTATTACAAATACTTGCACTGTAAAAATGATAAAGAAATAGTATTTTTCAATTCACCTCTTACAATACTGTAATGCAATCTATCGTGAAAGTGCAACTTACAAATGTAGATTTTTTTTTGTTATGTAACTCAAAAATAAAACAATGTAAAACTTTAGAGCCTACAAGTCCACTCAGTCCTATTTCTTGTTCAGCCAATCACTAAGATAAACAAGTTTGTTTACATTGACTGGAGATACTGCTGTCAGTTTCTTATTTACAATGTCACCAGAAAGTGAGAAAAGGCATTCGCATGGCACTTTTGTAGCCAGCACTGCAAGGTATTTACGTGCCAGATATGCTAAACATTCATATGCCCCTTCACGCTTCAGCCACCATTCCAGAGGATATGCTTCCATGCTGATGACGCTCATTAAAAAAATAATGCATTAACTAAATCTGTAACTGAACTCCTTGGGGGAGAATAGTATGTCTCCTGCTCTGTTTTACCCACATTCTGCCATATTTCTTGTTATAGCAGTCTGGGATGATGACCCAGTACATGTTGTTCATTTTAAGAACACTTTCACTGCAGATTTGACAAAACGCAAAGAAGGTACCAATGTGAGATTTCTAAAGATAGCTACAGCACTCGACCCAAGGTTTAAGAATCTGAAGTGCCTTCCAAAATCTGAGAGGAACGAGGTGTAGAGCCTGCTTTCAGAAGCGTTAAAAGAGCAACATTCCGATTCGGAAACTACAGAACCCAAACCACCAAAAAAGAAAACCAACCTTCTGCTGGTGGCATCTGATTCAGATGATTAAAATAAACATGTTAGTCTGCACTGCTTTGGATTGTTATCAAGCAGAACCCCTCATTAGCATGGACACATGTCTTCTGGAATGGTGGGTGAAGCATGAAGGGACATATGAATCTTTAACGCATCCGGCACGTAAATATCTTGCGACACTGGCTACCCCTGTGCCATGTGAACACCTGTTCTCTCTTTTAGGTGATATTGTAAACAAGAAGTGGGCAGCATTATCTCCTGTAAATGTAAACAAACTGGTTTGTCTAAGTGACTGGCTGAACAAGAAGTAGGACTGAGTGGATTTGTAGACACTAAGTTTTACATTGTTTTATTTTTGAATGCAGTTATTTTTTGTACATAATTCTATATTTGTAAGTTCAACTTTCATGATAAAGAGATTGTATTACAGTCCTTGTATGAGGAATTGAAAAATACTATTTCTTTTGTTTTTTATAACACAAATATTTGTAATAAAAAATAAATACAAAGTGAGCACTCTACACTATGTTCTGTGTTGTATTTGAAATCAACATATTTGAAAATGTAGAAAACATCCAAAAATATTTAAATAAATGGTATTCTATTATTGTTTAACACAGCAATTAATCACGCGATTAATCATGATTAATTTTTTAATCACTTGACAGCCCTAGCATTATTCTTTCTTCAATCTAGATAAGAGGTCTGATTCTCCTCTTATTTACACTACCTTTACACCACTGTTACTCCATTAACTTCAATGTAGTTACTTCTCATCTTTGCTGCTCTACATGAAAGGAAAATCAAAGGTTTTAAAACATTATCTGTATGCCACTACATGGAGAGTACTTACAAATCAATATACTCTTACTATCAAAAAGGATAATACAAAGGTATTAAATTTTACAATACAAGGTCAAAGATCCTTACTTTTATATGATGTTACACCTATAAGTATGGTAGCATGCAAAAATAGATTACTCCATTGCAGTACCTGTCATAACCGATGACAAACATCTATGTGACCATGGAATCATTACAAGAATCATTTATGTGAAGATAGAAGAGTGGAGTAATAACCCTCCCCACCTTTTAAGTATTACATACACATATTTTATAGGGTCAATGGACTGGTTAGGACAAGCATGGGTCCAGCATGCACATAGTTCACTTCATTTCCCATTTTCTAACTAGACACAAGATCAATCTCTCCACTCATTCACTCTGTTTCTCATCTTAACCACATGTCTATTTAAAGTATAAACTCCTCAGAGAAGAGATTTTTTTCTTTAGACTAGTCTGTAAAATGCCTGGCACAGTGGTAGCACTATGCAAATACTAAATAACAAACACTTACTACTTGTAAAGGGTGGGATGTGGAGGTGCAAAGGAGCAGTTAAGGCAGAAGTAGAGGTGGGCCTAGGGTTGCCAACTTTGGTTGGATTAATTCCTGGAGGTTTCCTCACATGACATTATCTTTAATTAAAGATTGATTTTTTTTTAATTCCTGGAGACACCAGGACAATCCTGGAGAGTTGGCAATCCTAGGTGGGCCCCAAATTGCTGTCAGAGGTAGGAGAGTATATTTGCATTGCCCTTGTTCCCTCCTCCTAAATGTCATTGTGGGTGAAGGCATTGGTCCAACTTGGCCTCTCTCTTCTCCATGGCTGAGCTCTTTAAACACTGCCCTATTTATGAGGGAAACTTCCTACTTTGCCAAGCAGCCTCTTTAAAATTCTTCCCTGGTTTACTAAACATTAGTCTTCCATGGAATGAACTGTCCAGTGCATTAGTACATCAAGGATGCACTGAACTTGCTGCTGTGAAAGGGACTGGCTGTAGAAGCAGTGTAATGTTTAAAGTATATTTTAAGACAGTTTACTTTGACATTTTTAATAAATCATGAAAACCTGCCTTTCACTATATAAGCTCTTCAACTTTCTTTTTAAAACAAAACAAAACCTTAATCTGGAGGTCTCAAGTTCTCCACAGAGCTTCTTTAATGCCAAATAGTTGTTCATTAAATATTAGCCAATGTTGGCTGTTAATCATAAAATAGCTTCCCTCTCCAGACATAATTCTAAGTGGCTGTCCATTTTAGTTATTAACATTCTCTCCCATTTATTTAGTGTTAAAGCTTCCTTTTTCTGTTATTAAAATACCATTAATACTCATTTATGGATATTATATGATTTTTACACAATTCTGTAAAAATGCAGTGTATATTTAGTTTTACATTTTGCTTGCATATGTAATGCAGTATTAAACCATAAATTCATTTCTTGAATACAAAGCACGTGTTTCGCTGCAACATACATACAGTGCTTGAATACACCTGTTAAAATTATCTGTTGATACCACAGTACACTTGCTCTATTGCACAGAACTGCTAGCACACAATGTTTGTGTATGTTAGATTTTCTGCCTTGCATTATGAAGATATTTTACTGTACTGCCACTATTTTTCTTTTAAACAGTGGTGGACATTTTAAGACAAAACTACCTACACCTCTACCCCGATATAACGCGACCCGATATAACACGAATTCTGATATATCGCGGTAAAGCAGCGCTCTGGGGGGGCGGGACTGCGCACTCCGGCGGATCAAAGCAAGTTCGATATAACAAGGTTTCACCTATAACGTGGTAAGATTTTTTGGCTCCCGAGGACAGCGTTATATTGAGGTAGAGGTGTGTTTTTAAATTGGAATCGTATTCCTATAACTCACATGACTAAGAAGTGAATCATCATCATGCTTGAAAACAGGGGATGCAAGCTAGTACTTCAGTATGACAATATGGTTTCTTACCACCAGTACTTTTAACAAATTATCATATCATGTCGGACAACTTTGACCTTGACCTCTGCTTCAGTCAGTCTGCACCACCAGAAAACCCTCATTATGGATCTGAGTCGGCAAGGTGCCAAATGTCCTCAGCTCTCATTGAAATCAATGCAAACTTAGGATACCCAACATCTCTCAGGGTAGGTCTGTCCTGCAATTAAGCCAGCCTGAAAGCCTGGGTAATTACTTGTAGGGCGAGCCTGAAGTGCGAGCTGCCATAGCTTCTCTAGTCTGGGACCTGAGCTAGCTAGATCAGAGCTAGCTCAGGTATGTCCATTCAAGCTGCAATCACGTCCTGCAATGGCAGATTAAATGTACCCTCAGGAGCTGCTTAGTACCTCCCAGAACTATGGCTAAATTCATTTGCTGCTAGTGTTGGAGGATTAATTGTTTGAAATGTCTACAATGTACCGTGAAAGAAAGAGCCTTATCATGAATTGTGGTTATGGAGACACAACTAACCTTCTAAAAATTCGCTAAGCCTCTGAGGACAAGGGAGAAGATAAGAGCAGGGAACATAATAATTTGGAACATTAATATTTAATATATTAACTTTATTTCTCCCTGAAACAGCTGGGACAAAAGTGATTTTCATTGTTCTTTAGGGAGACACTGTTTTTTTTTTTTTTACATTACATCTGTTCCTTAAACTCACAAACCCTGGAAGCAGCAGCAGCAGCAGATAAATCTCTTTGGCAGGAAGACATACTCAAACTTCCAGGGACAAAACTGATCTTTGCCTCATGGGTTAATGGCATTAATAATTGCCATTTTGATAAGTCTAAAAATGTAAGAACCCTGCTCAAACAAAAGAGTCAACCCTTCAAAAATGACTATCCATGATAAATTTTCAAGAGCAATGAAAATTGTCACTCTGCCAGCTTGATAAATTGTAGCCCCAACTAGCAAAGCCATTTGCCTTGCAGTAAGCACAAAAAGACAGATCTTTGCTGAATACAAACTATATGCTTGCACCTTTCACAGCTGGTTTAGCTTGTGAACGCAGCAAAAAAATAATAAAAACTGAAGGTTATGCACAAAAAAAAAAGGTTTCAAAACTAACTGCTTTTCTCGGTTAAAAGGCATCTCTTTCATAACAGGAAGTAGTCTTGAAGGAACCCCTAGGCTGTCTGTGGGTCTAAAAATACATGCACAGATGAAGAACAACAAAGGTTTCTTGCCATTTAAACATATTTTATTATATGATCCAGCAGTGTAACTATAATCATTTGAGGGGAAAATATTGCAGAGAGTCAGTCTCCTTAGCACATATGAGCACCCCCCCCCCCCCATATAATAAATTTATCACATCTTTGATCACTTTGTCTGCCCATTGTTCTACCTTCCCCGATGACTGTTTCTAATATTCCAAATCCCTCAGCTGCTTCAAGCATAGTTGTTGTTCTTTTTTTAAACTGACTTGTCAGAGAAACATTTACCTCTCTTCTATATGTGGATTTCCCTTCCCAAAATCACACTTGCCTGAAGCCAATTTTGCATATGATTCTGCACTTAAAAAAGTGCAGAAACTAAAGTCTGATATCTCATTACCCCAGAGTGCTAGAAATGGAAGCTTTATACCTTCAGAAAAGGGAGCTTCCTAATGGAAAACACCCACTCACTTTTGGCCCTTGAGATATTAGGCTCTAAAGTTTTGACCTCTTTAGGTATAAAATAGCTATTTTAGGTCATGTCTCCAGGTGTATATAGTTCTCCGATTGCTGTACGGATGAACTCATAGAAACTAAAACTTGGTTTACAAGCAGAGGGACTAGAACAAAAGTTTTTAAAACTCCTAAAACATTATTAAAATAGTTTATCTGTAACATATGCTGAGGTATGGATTTTTTTTTCCCCGATCAGCACTGATTTGGAATTACCTGAATGACTCATGAGTTGTGTTCAGCCCAAATTCAATGTGACAAAACATTTATCATTAACCCAAAACACACCATCACTGAGGGTTTTGAGCTGCTGTTCATCACCATAGCTCATCACCATACGTCCTAATCTATTCCACACACAAAAAGATTGGCAATAGCAAAGTCCTTAATGTACACAAGAGTCTCTAGCTTTTCTCCCTTATGAAGTATTATCTGCCATAATTCCATATACACACACGGGACAGTATCCGATTGTGTAAGAATGCATCATAATTCATAGGCACAAGAGGAGCCAAATTAAGGCTGCAGAAGTAACTTCCTGACTTTGGAGTGCTTGACTTGCACAGTTAATATTTTTAGCAGGGGTTTTTTGTTTTTGTTTTTTGGTGTGAAATTTCCTTTAAGTTTTTAAAAAGCAAATTGAAACGCCCTCCCCCAGAATTTCCATCATGTGGCATTATATTGACACCTATGTGGGTCATCAACAGGGATGGAATCTTGACATCCACCACACAGACCTCTGCCATTTGAACTAATGGAGGAACTGATAGCAGTAGGTTGTCATCCTCTATATGGACAAGCCAGGGAATGTAGCTGTTAAGTTCTGGGCAACTCTTCACTGAGTATGTGTGAACCGCAATTTTTCAAAGACGTATACCTTAGACCAATTTTGGTGGATTTTCATAGAGACATCACTGACAATGGCCATACACTGCCAGATTTCACATCCCTTCTCCATAGCATGGAGAAAATTTGACAGACTTTTTTGAATGTGGGCAAAACAAAGTATTTTTCACTAGTCTCATTCTCAGAAACAGTTGAACCGTGTTGTCTGAAATTTTCCAAAATAATTCAGCTCGAGGCAGATGGCCATCATGGAAAATTTTAAATGGTTAAATTTAGGTAAAGTTATAAGCCACTAAAAACAGGGTCTTATCATGGGAAGTGTAAGGCGACCTTAATAATAGGTGGTGCTAGCAGCTGCCGCCTATAATTATATACATACATACACACATGGATACTTAGCAATCACATAGTACTTTTTGTGTAAAAAGTACCTTATTGGCCTTAGCTGATTATTTCTTGATACATCCTCTGTAAGTATCATATTCCTTATTTTACAGATAGCAGAGAATGTAAATGACTTGCTTGGGGCAATAAGTCACCTGTGTTAGAGTCAGGAATAGAGCTGTGGAGTTCCTGGCTTCCAGGCCTACGCTTTAACCACTAGACAGCAACTTGCTATCTCTCTGTAGTGTTGGAGTATATCATGTATCACATGCAAACAAATGCACATAGTTCAAAGAGAAAGACAGAAAGTGATCAAAGTAATACCAAAAGGAGGAAGGGAACAAACACAGCATTGGTGTCCCAAACTTTCCTGGTAACATTAACAATTCTTTTAAAGATTTCTGCCCTACAAACTTATGAGCTTCACCTTAAAAAAAAAAAAAAAAAAGTAGTTCTGAATAATTTTCTCTTCTATAAAAATAGATGCATTGATTGTGCAAAGACTACTTTAGCCTTTGATACTATCTCAAGAAGTAAAAGAATGGGATTTCATAACCATTAGCTTTGTACTAATGCTGATATGAGACCAGCTGCCATGGGAAGGGCCACAGTGGTTTCTTTGAAAAAAATATGCAGCTATATTAATAGGGGAACTTGGAGCAATTTTGCAACTCTGAAAATGAGAAAGACTGAAGGAAGATATTGAGCAGGACTAAATATATTTCTTTCTACCACAGACATATTTATGCAGCATGCTTGTGTTACCCTGAGATAAACAGTCTGTTTCATAGGTAACACTAACAGCAGTATCTTTATGCATATCGATCTATAGCATCAACATCTTGTCCTAGAGCTTCCTTCCTACAATACATTAATGATAATAATGATGTAACCATTGGCTTGCCATTATTTTTCCATCAAGACAGTCAAACTAATTTTATGGCAACATCTGTTGCAGACTGCAGCAAAATTCCAAGTCAAAAGATGACACTTTAATTACCACATTTTATAAGGCTGTCGCCTCAAAAGTATAGAAATCCTGTAGCTTGGGTTAGTTGTTGCCACAACTTTCTGTTTAAAGTGAATGCAGACACTAACAGGAAACCTCTCACCCTGTATGCTCACAATATGCTCATATACCGTGGTGTGGAGTGCAGTATAAAAACCGAGATAGATAAGCAAAACAGTTTAGAAGAATGTTTTCCATTTGGGGAATTTAGTTCACACCTATGTGGATTTTCTTTTGGTTTGCACAAAAAGAGCTGCTCATTCAGGTTCCCCATAATTGGTTTTCAACTGCGCATAATGGATGCCATTCCACTTGCTGTACACAAGGGTGCACCCCTCAATGTGGGGTGAGATGAGCAACCTGGGTGAAATCTCCCTTTTCCAAAAGCAAGGTAAAATGAATACAAAGATTATGTTAAACGACGAGGCACAGGTTTATGTACCATCTATCCAGGCTCTAAACAGAGCACATTTCATCACAGGACAATAACCCAAGTTGGAAACAAATGGATTGTGACTTGTTTTACAAAATACAGATGTATTATTCCTTTCTAAATTGCACTGGTAACCGACTCCTCCATTTTAATGATGCACACAGTCCATTAATTCAAAGTCAAGGTTGTTTGACAAGGTAGTATAGGAGATGAAAGGATAATACTCAAATTAATAAGATAACCAATATTTCAATCAGAAAGTTTAGTTATGAAATTCAACATCAGGCTGGAAAATACTGTAGTTCATGAAGACTTTAATAATTACCACCTGATATAGAACATATAAGCACACACGTTTTTGATTCAGTCTCATTGAAGATCAATTAAAGATAAGCTCAGGAATGAGGTATCATGAGGAAAACAGAGAATGGATTTGAAAAGCATACAGAACATCTAGATAGAGAGAGCTAGATAAAGAGGAAAGGTGACACTGCGGGCTTGTCTATATGGCGAGTTATTGCATGGCAAGACAGGATGTGAATCTACAGCACACCAGTTCACCACACAGTAACTTGCTATGTGGAGGCTGCTACAACATAGTGAGAGTCCCAGAGTGATTAGCCCGGTGATCAATGGACAAACGTACATAGGTGTAAAAATATAGACATTGGAAAGAGACATGTATTTACAATAGGAAACTTTCGATAGGAGCACATAACAGAACGTTAATAGTAGCTTGACTTGGCATCTCAGATATAAACAGAATTAATTTACCATAGCTATCCACAGTATAGGTTAAACGGTTATCATGACAGGGTGTATCAGGCCCTTTGAGGCCCCCTGCTGGAGGCCTCGTGGTCACACGCTGCCCAAGGACAGGAGGGTGGGTCCTCCAGACCTGCCTAGAAAGGCTGCAGGGAGGCAGCCAATCAGAGCCCAGAAGGCTCAATTAAAAGGAGCTGCAGGGGCTTAGCAAGTCACTTTCTGGCTGGGACCTGAACGGCAAGCAAGGGTGCTCTGCTCTGGCCACAGAAGCCCCAGAGATAACCAGAAGTTGGCTGTATTTCTTTCTGAAAGGAGATCGTGGACCTGAGAACAGTAACCCTAAGGCACTGGATGACAGGGAAGAGATCCGGTGGGAAGAACCCCAGGGAAAACAGTAGCAGCTAATCGATGGAGTTAAAGGGAGCAGTGCATGCCTGCAGCTCATGGAGTCCGTGGGTTGGGACCTGAAATAGTGGGTGGGCCGGGCTCCGTCATTGGCCAAAGGGGAAGTGGCCCAAGCCCCGAGATGGGGATAAGATGCTCTACTAAAAGCCCGAGAAAGGGGCTGGAGTTTAAACTGGCCTAGAGATGGGACTGAAGACCCTGGGGAACTCTGCTACCCCGAAAGGGACTGAACTTAAGGGGTGACCTGGCTGACAAGTTGGCAGTGAGAAGAGGTGAAGACAAAGCTTCTCAAGGCAGAAAGCCCTGGTGCGCAGTGCTCTTTAACAGGGCAGGGACGGACTTAAAGCTAGTCCTAAAGTGGCTGAGAACTGAGCTCAGAGACAGGGTAAAGACACTAACAAGGGCACAGTCATAGCCCTGTTGGACTTTTGTTACCCCAGAAGGGGTTCATCCATTGATGATTGCATGACTTAGTCGGAGAACTGAAGACCTGCCTGATGAGGTCAACAACTTACAGGGGGTACTAGGAGAAAAATAAAATGGCAGCATTATACACAGCCAACAGGAGGCACTCACAAGAGGGCTGACTAGAAAACAAGAATTCAGTTTCATGAAAAACTGAGGTTTCAGAAATTGTTTTCATTCCACATCAGAACAAACTTGAGCCTTTTGAGATTTTTTGTGACAAAAAAAAAAAAAAAAAGACAGTCACACACCACAGGATAGCCAATAGCCCAGTGGGTAGGGTATACAAATTGGTTCTGAGACCCAGATTCAAGTTTCTGCTCTGCCTAATTTTGACCAGGAATTTGAACCTGTCTCCCCTACATCCCAGGTGAGTGTTCTAACCACTGGACTGTTGGCCATTCTAAAGTGCAACTATTATTTTGAGGGGAAATTCCATCCTGGACCTGAGAAACCTTCCTGATGACACTTTCATCAAAAGAGATACATTTCCACACACAACAAATATTGGTTTTGACAAATCAGCATTGTCCGGAAAAAAAACTTTTAATCAATAACTTGTCAAGCAGCTTTAGTTATAATGCATTTGTTAATCAGGACATTGATCATCATATTAATGCTGAGTCAGAGAAAAAGAAATATGTTGTCAACAGAGTGAGACAGATGGGCAAAGGGTATAGACTTCAAGTGACTGAACTGGGAATGACAGGTGAGGTCATAGCCAATATTTGAGAAGACTGATCTTAGCCCTTTCTGTTGTCCTCCCTCAGCCGTTGGAGAATAGGTTAATGCTGAACTTTCTGGCCCAAAGTTTTGCCACAGTGCAATGAAAAATTTTACTCTGAGTCAGGCTTTTGGTTCCTGATCAAACTTCACTCCTGTTCCCAGTGTGGCTCTATTAGAGAATTATATAGTATATGGAAATAGAAAATATTTCCACAAAATAAGCACAGAATAGTTTATTGTTAGCAGTAGTTGCCATAAGAATGTTATGTGATTGTCAATGGGAGGGGAAGGTAGTCTGCTATTATAAGTGGAAGGATAGATTGAACACAAACTCACTCCATCAAGACATGGTCTGCCTGGACAATGCCTGCCTTAACATACTTTGAACCAACTTTCCATTATTCAAGTTGGTATGAGGAAGGACGCTGAGTAATATATCTACCTATTTAGACAGATTGACTAATTAAGGTAACCAAAGGCATGCTACAGAAAACCTTGTATGGAAGCAACTCCACAGACTGTGTGATGTCCTAAGCAGCATATATTAATTGGGAAAAAGTCCATATGGATGTAACAAAGTGGTTAGCTGGTGTCCTCAAAAACAGGCTAAAGGCACCCTACTGATATATTACTATTGAAATCCATTTCTAGTTGAAGTCCTACAATAACCCTACCTGGAATAAGGAGTATAAAAGCTAATTAAGGTTACATTTTTTTTAGCCATGTGCTAATTAAATAGCCTGCAAAAACTACACAAGCATTTCACTGGAGGAAACTGATCCAGGCTATATTAAATTTATTAACTTTTTTCCCTTCAAACAAGAAGTACACAAGCCCTAATAGTGCAACTCAACCTTACAAATCACCTTCTTTAATTACTTGGAATAAATATGTGATGAATAAAGTTCTGAAATGAGAATACAGACTTTTAAAAACATATATATAGCACTAGGTATGTTTATATACAGAACTAGGTTCTGTGTCCCACAGAAATACTAATTTCCATTGTACCTGGGAACTATTCTACAATCTCTCACAAACTTTTTTAATGTCAGGGATATTAAAAACACTTTCTTCATGTTTACAAAAATCCCAGTGATGTCTGATCTATTGCTAAAAGTATCTTCCATTAATGGATTTCCAAGGCATTTTGTTTTTATATTTTATGACTGTGTAATGATGAAAGTAATGTGCATGCATTTCCTTTTTCTCCATTACAAAAGTAGCAACATTACATCCTTTGCATTTCATCTCTAAAGCCAGAGTCTTCTATGCTTACTCAAGATGAATAGTACCTAACTCCATGGGCAGAAAACAGGTCTACTGAAGGAGTAGGCTGCAACTCAAAATCTGAGTAAGGGAAGACGAGTCTGGCCTAACATTCTTCCCTGTTTGATTTTCTCCAAAGAGCAGTGAGCCATGGAAGGTGATGTTCACAAAGCAAATTACTCCCAGCCTTCTCTTAGAGAGGAGAATTTAAAATTGGGTGGGTCTATGTAGAATTTCCGAATTGTACATCCTGATCTGCAGTGATGGAGGGGCACATCCACGAGCTGGTGCCAGGCTAAGACAATTGAGTTTTTATATTTGGCTTAGCTTTGTCTCCTTTACAAGATCACTGTATGGGAAGGTGATGAAATGGACAAGACATACAAAGAAGCCTTCTTCACTACAGACAATCTTCCCAGATTACAAAGGTGGCTCTACATCCACAACTTGTAAAAGGTTGTAGGAACTGAAAACTAATTTTGAAGAAGCCGGGTTTCATATACCAACCTGCAGTACAAGAGATACTATTTGCTATAACAAAACTGCCTGCTCTTTTGACCTGAAGAGCTCTATGTAAAATCAAAAGTTTGTCTCTTTCACCTGCAGAAGTTGGTCCCATAAACAAATATCATGCTGGCCACCGTCTCTCACTGCTTTATCAGCCAACATTTAAATCAATGGCATAGAGCAGGGGTCGGCAACCTTTGGCATGCGGCTCACCAGAGTAAGCACCCTGGTGGGCCGGGCCAGTTTGTTTACCTGCCACGTCCGCAGGTTCAGCCGATCGCGGCTCCAAATGTCCGCAGTTTGCCGTCCCAGGCCAATGGGGGTGGCGGGAAGCAGCGCAGGCCAAGGGATGTGATGGCCGCCGCTTCCCGCCGCCCCCATTGGCCTGGGACGGCGAACCCCTGGCATAGAGTGAAAACTTGTGAAGACCGCTGCCATCGTCAGCTGGCAACCATGAAAGGACCATAAAAGATAAACAAGTCATTGCAGATAATATCTCATTAAAGATAATAGGTCACTGCAGATCAGGATGTATGATTTGGAAATCATAGCTAAAGATGAGGATTTAAAATTGGGGGAATCTAAGAGAAGGTTGATAAAGTGACACATACTGACACGCTTGCTTTCTGTCAAATGAATGCCTTACTCGGCCTCTCAGTACCTTCAGCAACATTTTATCAGCTTAGAAATTTTCATTTAAAAAGTCATTGCATGCTATGCCACACAAGTGCAAGGAGAGTCTTACTCATTGGCAAGAATATTAAGTCCATGAACAAAATTATGAGAACTGGAGGATCAAATATACACACACTGTTCCTGATACTGCTATGTTACAAGAGATGCTTTATAGCTAGCAGGTAAAAAACAACTACTGTATCTAAGTTTTTTATACCATCTATTGTTAGATAGATAGCTAAGGCAGATAGAAAGAACACAATTCATATAAATGTTTACAAAACATTTCAGAGCCCTGTAATAGGGTTCTGATATTCATACTACAATAGAATCTGTTTGGTAACCGGAAATGGCTTCTGAACATTACATTTTCCTTTTCTTCACAATACATTTAAATCTCATCTCACATTAATGATATATCTTTGCTCTGGTCTCGAAGTCATTTCCAATTTAAGCATCTTGAATAGCGTTAGCAGTTATCTTACTTTCTTTGGGCATATTTCATAAGTGGAAACAACTTCATATGAAAGAATGTGTTAAACCAACACTAGTTACTAATTGAATAAACGGTTATATTAAATTAATGGAACTATTCTAGAAAGACTCTCTTTGAATAAAAGGTAGAATAAGGAAAGAACTTACCTTCCCTTTAAAAGTGTATTACAGAGATTTAGCAACCTTAATGGTAGTCACACACAGCTATTACCTCAGGCACTTAGCTGAAAATGTAGGTGTTAGTGCCTTTGTGTGTGAAATGACATTTCCATAGATAAGAATTAAGAACTATGCACTATACTTGACATGAGCATAGAAGTCCCATTGAGGTGAACAGGATGGAGGGTATGTGTAGGGGGAAGGAAGGAAGGAGTGTTTACTGTATGTAGTCATAGGTTTAAGAAAAGGAATAGAGTTTAAAAAGTCCAGTAACAGTGATATATAGTTCCCTAAAATTAGGGAGTGCAAAGTAACAGTCACAAAAATAAGATTACAAAAAAAAATTTAATCGTTTCTCTAAGTAAATAAATACATGTATAAATAGTTTTAGTAAATAATTGAGAGATAAGAAGAATGTTATAGGCATGAGTAGTCTTCTCGGCTCTGTATGAGCTGTGGTGCAAGTGAAGATCTAGCAAAAAGCCTAAGTTCCAGATGTATTTTTTTGTTTGTTTTTAATAAAATTTACCTTTTTTAAGAATAGGATTGAATTTTTGGTGTCCTAAGGGGTGCCACAAGTACTCCTGTTCTAAGAGGTTTGCGCATGTTGTTTGATTAGCTGGTAGCCACAGCTAATTTCCTTTGTTTTCTTTCTCAGCTTTTCCTCGGATGGAGGGGGAGGGGAATGAAAGGGCTTGAGGGTACCCCACAGGGAGGATTTCACAAGTGCTCCTTCCTGGGTTCAAAGGGCTTTTTTTGCATTTGTGTAGTGGCAGCGTTTACCAAGCCAAGGTCAGAGAGAAGCTGTAACCTTGGGAGTGTAATACAAGGCTGGAGTGGCAAGTATTAATTTTTAGAATCCTTGCAGGCCCCTACCTTCTGCAGTCAAAGTGACAGAGTGGGGATTCAGCCTTGACAGGATTAAATAAGTGTCTGATTTTGTGACAGCTTGTTTGTATGCAACATTCTAGTTCACTTGGTTCTGGCCTATGGAGTAGCAGGTCCAAGAGGATCCTCATCTTTTCTCTTTTAGGATTGTATCTGAAGTCTTGCATGAAGAACCATCCCATCCTGTTGACAAACAATATTCCCAGCTGTCCAGTTTCTTTTTATCAGTTTGAGATCATGTTGCTGGATATCTTCAGTTAGTGATTACACTTGTTCTTGTAAATTTCTTCTGGGACTATCACTTTGGTAAATACAGTCTATTGGTTTGAAAGACTCCTATCTTGCTGTGATTAAACGAAGAGCAAAAAGTCACTCCTGGGAGGTAGAGGTGAGATTCAGTAGCCTTTCAAGCATGACAAATACCAGGGATGGGACTTCTATAGAACACAATCTCTGTGAGTCCTTGCAAGGGGAAAGCTTGTGTATGTGCTTTTATTTTCTCTCTCACACACACAGCTTATAGGTTTTCTTCATGAAGACACTACATATTTTTTCCCTAAAATGTGCCATCTGTAAAGTAGCTTTATCCGTAAACACGCTTTCACATCAGCAACACAGCACCTTTCAGGCTCCTACAGCATGTATTCATTCCTAGCTTAAACAAATCTCCAAATACCCTTATATTCCTAGGATAGACAGGAATATAATGGAGGTAATTCAGTAGAAGGCCTGCCATACTGATTATCAGAATAAAGGGGATTTGGGGGCCAATCACAGAGGTGACGTGTTAGTTACACATCATTAAGTGGGTATAAGGGAGTCTACATTGGTATGATTTACATGCAATGGACATATATCATCTTACACCCTCCATTCTTCCATCCTCAATATGTTGCTGAATTAGACTCTCATTTAGCCTACTGATGTGAAACTTATGACACCTTTTACATCTCCAGTGACTTTGGTTCAAGAACCCCAGGGAAGGTTCAGGGACAGGTGAGAGACTGTAGAAAATTCTAGGCTTGGTCTTGAAGTGGTTAAGCAGGGATAGTTCTTGGACAGAAATGAACCACAGGGAGAATGAGCAGTAAATGATACTAGCTGTACTATACTGCAGAAGACACAGACAGGATGTGAGCTTGACATTTTCTGCATTTAAGTTTTAAAACCATATCTTGAAGAATGATAAGTATTGTTTTTTATTGTCTGGCTTCAGTCCAAACAGCCAGAATCTTTGGCTTGAGAACATTTTAGATCAAGGGAGGCCAACCGGTGGCTCTGGAGCCACATGCGGCTCTTTGGACATTAATATGCGGCTCCTTGTATAAGTGCCAACTTTCCAATGTGCCGGGGGGTGCTCACTGCTCAACCCCTGGCTCTGCCACAGGCCCTGCCCCCACTCCACCCCTTCCCGCCCCCTCCCCTGAGCCTGCCGTGCCCTCGCTCTACCCCCTCCCCCCAGAGCCGCCTGTAGGCCACGAAACAGCTGATCAGGTGGTGCGGGGAGGGAGGAGGTGGTGCTGATTGGTGGGGCTATCAGTGGGTGGGAGGCACTGGGAGTGTGTGGGGGGAGCTGATAGGGGGATCCTGATGTATTACTGTGGCTCTTTGGCAATGTACATTGATAAATTCTGGCTCCTTCTCAGGTTCAGGTTGGCCACCCCTTTTTAGATGGTGTGCTATATAACAAAGTCTCAGCAATTCCATTCTTATTGTAAGCGGGGGAATGGTCCCGCTATTGTGGGGAACTTTCCTGGCTTCTGCACTACCCCAGTGAAATGGGCTAGCGAAAGAATCCGAGTCCTCACTTCCACTTCCTTTACCCAGAGGCCTCCCTGACCTCAAGGACTCCCCTTCCACTCTCCGGTCTAGCAGAGTCCTTGTAACCCCAACAAGGCTAGGCCCAGGATTCCTGGGGGGCTCGAACCCCAACCTTGCTGTGGTCACCTAGAACAGGGGCTAGGGTGTCCACACTCTGGGGTACTTTTTTCTGCACTGGACACTTCCTGACCCACTGAATATTACATACAATTTAAAGCAAATACAATTTATTTAATCAGCAATTAATTTAAAAAAGAATAAGGAAGAATGGGAAAGGTTAAAGGAAAACACATCACCCTGTTCTGTGCCAGGGAACATTACAAACAGTGTCTCTGGACATCAGGGCACTTCACAGTCTGTTACTTGTAGGTCCCAGGCCTCCTTCTCAGGCTCTGGCTGTGCTGCAGGGATGCTGTGAGTTGAACACTTGCTCTGATGGTGACCACAAACCTCCAGGCTTTGGGTGGTGGGACCTTTCTTCCCAGCATCAGCCCCCCGTGAGGTTAAGATCCCCCTCCCAGTCTGGCCTGCAAGAACCCTTGGCTGGGGTTGTCTTTCTGCGCTGGGCCCTTTCCCCAGGGTCCCCCCTTGGCTGGCCCCAGTTGCTCACCACATCCAGCTCCAGCCCCAACTCCACTGTCCTAGCTCCAGCTCCACTCTGCCTCAGCACTGACACTGCTGCTCTGCCTCCAGCCCCCTGGGCTGCTTCTTTGGCCCCTCTGGCTCTGTGCTGCAGCCCTGCTCCCAGCACAGGATCTGCTCTCCCTGGGCTATGTCTCTGGCTCTGTGGCTGCAGCTCTGCTCCCAGCACCAGATCTGCCCTCTCCTTAGCTCAGCCCTACTCTGTCTGTCTGATCCAGGGCGATTTCAGCTCACATAGAGGACGGGACCTTTCTGACTCCTTGACTCCATCATTAGCCTGCCCGCCCTGTCAGTCAGGCTGACCTGGAGCATTGGCCTCTCCCTATTGCCACTGGGGACTGTCAGTCCCAGGGTCCTAGTTTCCCATCGACCCTTCCCCTTCCTTTTGGTACTGGGAGCTCGCCAACCAAAAACCCTCACTGAGTTTTAGTAAGGAACCAACAGTCCCCTTACATTATGCAAGCAAACTTCCTGCAGAGATCAGTGAGAGCCTGAATAAACACATCTACGTTGGGCTCCAAGTTCCTATTCACTTGTTACTGCCAATAATCAATTGCATATGGAGCAGGGATCCAACATTTCTAATTTGGCTTTTAAGAATTAACTCCATAGTCCTGCATAAATAAATTCCCTTCTTGTGGGCAAATAATATTTCCAAATTAGAACTGCATTGCAGATACAAGTGTATTGTTGATTCAGTGAAATAAAAGACAAAGATTGCTGAAAGTCATCCATGGTGTTCATGGGCTTTTAGACTTAAACTGCTTTATTAATTCTCTAGCACTAATAGATTGCAAATATTTTCAGGAGCCAGCACGACAGTGAATGCGAAGGCTCTGCATTGTAGGAATTTACGAAGATACTCTACATTTACTATTGTACTGGAAGAATACTAAAAAGGGCAAGTCCAAAGTATAGTTCTCTAGACTCTAAGAAAGAAATTATCTTCTCAACATAAAACAGATAAATTCAAAACACTTGAGAACATCAAGACTTGTGGACTTTTTTTAACTGCAGCCCACAGACTTTTTGCATAATCACAAAGGGTAGTACATTAAAGTTTTAGTATTTTGAATAATTTTGTTTGGACAAAAAATATTACATGAATATTGAGTTACCTACACAGAAAGAGAGACCAAAAATATTCTTTTAAGGGACTAATCTTGTGGAGATGAAAGTCATGATGTCAAGCCACCTGAGAAATGGGTCCACATTTTCAAAGGTGACTAGTGATTTGGGCTGCCTCCAATTTATGACACTTTGAAAATAAGACTCCTTTAAATCCAAAGAGTGGGTGCTAAATATTTTCTGAAAATCAGGTGTCTTGACAGACAAAGTTGGGCAAGCAAATACTGAGAAACCCCAAATCATTGTTGGAAATATGAGAATTCAGATTTAGTGCCTCATCCTGAACTCCTAATATAGGCAAGTCTTTCAGTAACGGAAGCTTTGTTTGCATTAGAAGTATGGAACTGGGTTTCACTGAGGGATTAGCTCTGATAAGTATTCCTCCTGAGGCTGTATTGCTGTTATCTCTTGTGTTTGGTTAACTTTAACATTACACATGTACATTCCCTCATCGTGCAAAGGACCATAGAGTCACATCACAATCAACAGTAACATCACACATGGGAGTCATTAGCCAGTGATCTTCCTCCATGATTTGTGGTCTTCACACAGCCTTGAGGTGTGCCATACCACATTCACTCTAGTTAGCAACATCGTCGAACCACACTCATCCTGGGCACCCCCTCCACTGCACCTGGCACCAATCTCTGTAAAAGTTGCTTCAGCAATCTTCCTCCCTTCACCCATCTCAACTATCCTGCAAATTCAAATTTTCTTTGTCTGATCACCATGATGATATAGGGTATCACTCCAGTTATGCTGTAAATTCAGGCAATTACCTCTTTAAGATATAGCGAAAGTCCATATATATATAAAGTCCATATATCTGTGGAGCGTGAGGCTCTCGTGTGGGACAAAATAAGTATTGCTGCACTTTCAAAGTGTTGCCAACTCTTGTGATTTTAGCACCAGTCTCATGATACTTGGTGTTTTTCTTAAAGGCCCAATTGCTGGAATCTCAGCTTTCATTATAAAAAAGTTTCTAGCCCTCATGACTGTGGAGAAAAGCTTGAAATCATGAAGTGAGTGCACCCTAAAGGCTGAGAAACCATGTGATTAATAAAAAGAACCCAAAATCTATTTTTAAGATTATGATTTTTAAGTTAATCTCCTATTGGGGAGGTCTTACGCGTGATTTTGAATGCTGGGGTTGGCAATACTGCTTTCAAGTTTCCAGTAGTGGTAGGATTTCTAGTTGCTTTCAAAGCCTTCTGCAACAACAGGGAAGTACAAATCCAACTCATCTAACAGCCAACTAGCAGAACTCATCTAAACAGAGTCTCAATCTGTCTAGATCTGTTGGAGGCAATGTGCATGATAAAGAGTCACCTGGAAAAGGCAGCTATTCTGGCCTCATCCTTTACCTGGGCATTTTGGAACAGGAACATCCATCCTTGATCTGGGCATTACAGAATGGGAATAATACTCAGATTGCACTTTGCTGGCTTAGTAGCACTTTTCTGCCAGTGCTTGTCTCCTCATTCTTCGGAATCCTGACAGAAGCCATCAGTTTTTTATAAAGGGTGTAAAAAATGTACTTTCTATAGTGGAATTACATATCCCACTGTGGGTTACGCATCAAGGTTCTCAAAGTTGTTATGCAAGGCATTTTACCATAAAGGCACTCTGGATTTCCAGCAGACTCTGTTTTGAAAGAGGGACTTTGTTGTTATTGACTCAGGGGGCAAGGGAGGACATTGTTATTGTCTATAGACTTCTCGCATGTGATTTTGTGATGTTTGGATTCTCAACTGGCAGTAATGCTCATGCACTGTGCCGTGGCTTATTGACGTAATGTGATATTGTACTCATCCAGAAGAAGAGAATTAAAAGATTTTTTCTTCATTTAAAGACTGGTTCCGTCTCTCACTTAACCACACAAGGAATCAGTATGTGTTGACAGCCTAAAAGTCAGTGGAAATAAACATGACATTAAAAAGCCACAAAACTAAAAAAAAAAAAGAAGGTTGGTGATAATGAAAAGGTCAGCATTTGGAAAGGTTACAGAACAGTGGCTCAGGAAAAGCTTAGCAGTTGGCTGAGCTCTAGACCACAATACTAATCGGTGACAGTGTGCATTCAGGCCTTCACAGGAAGGAACTGAATGTGCTCTCAGCAAGCAATGAACAGCCTATTGGGTTACCCGAGAATCCAGTGTAACAACACTATTTATTTTTGTATTCACTTTTAATTGGCTTTGTCCTGTTTTTCCTGTTGCTGGATTTGTTTATTTTTGAAGAAACACAATCCTACAAAGGCTACTTCCAACACCAACTGCTATGGATAATTCTGTTTAAGTAGATAGCCCATTTACTATGATTTCCTCCTCCTGTCACTGACACTGACCAGGCTACTGCTAAACTTCAGTTTCAAGGTGATGCTCATGTTTTGCTAAAAGAGTGTATGGGAATTCAGGGGTCTTGTATGAAGAGTTTCCCAGGTCAACTATCTAACAGAGCACAATCTACAATTTGCTTCGCAAGAGAAATGACCCATGTTTCTAAAAGTTTGTGTGCACTTTCAAACAGACAAAGTGCCCAATGTGAACAAAGATCTGAGCACTTGCAAATTCCTCCACTCTGGGCATGCAACTCAATTGTGGTGACAGTATCCTCTCTCCCTCTGGTGGCTGGCTCTGGGAGTTATAAGAGACAGCTAACTACTGACCATAAGTACTGGTGTTCGTTTAGTTAAGCGCTATGGTTATGATGGCAATGCAACCCCCATTGATGATGATGGTGTATATATGTCCATTCCCACAATTCATTAATATCTGCTCTTAAATTAGAGCACTGACTATATGAGGGAATAAAGGTATATAAACAGAAGTAGGACCATAAAAAAAACCCAGATCAGAACACACATGAATTTTGGCAAAAGTTTGGACCTGCATCTGAAGTTTGCTGCCTGGAGCCATCTTTAGTTTTAGAAAGGTGCCAAAATATCAAAGCATGTTATTAAAAACAAAAATATAATTCATAATATAATTATATAGCATAATAGAGCTGTACATTGCCAAACAATGAGTAAAATACGGCAAACATACAGCACACACTTTACCATGAAGAGCTTACAGTCAAAAGGCAGATTTGGGTCTCATACAAAACAATACAAATCAGAAAAAAAGAGAGAGAGTCAGGAGTAATTATTATAGCCAAAATGCTTCAGGGAACAGATGGGTCTTGGACAGTATAATGAAAGAGCAGAGAGAGGGCTCTCAACAAGCCACAGATTAATCAACAAGCTAATCTACATGCAGATGGTGGAATGAAAGAAGGCACCAGCTCAAGAGTAGGTGAAGGAAACAGAAGGGAGTAGCAAAGAGAACTAAGCTTGGGCAAAGCATGAGGAGCAGAAAGGGATGAAGGTGGAATAAGAACAGAGCTGTGAAGAGACTTGCCACTGGGGATGAGGCGCTTGAATTTAGGCAGAGAAAGAGCAGAAGCCGGTTAGGGCATTTAAGAAGAGGAATGGTGGGAGATGAGGCTTACTTTGGCAGTGGCATTTTGGATATATTCGTGGATTTTATTAAGTAACATGCTAAAGAACCACCCCCACCAAAACAAAAGGTAAAATAGCCAATGAGAAAAATATGTCACTCAAGTATAGCCATAAATACTTCTTTTTCGGGGAAGTGGGGGAGGGAAGGGGCACACTGTATTTGTCCAGAGTTTTCTGACACTTTTGCTTCCAGTTGCTGAAGGGCACAAAATGAAAGTGACCTTTCCTGCAATATTGCAACTGTTCTGGTCCTAATCAGAATCCAGAAGAGCAAAGAAATTAAAAGAAACAACTTGTATAAATTACAGTTTAAATTCTGTTCTACAAACAAGTCGATGTTCCCATGAAAGACGTGAGTAGGGGTAGAGGTGCCTTTTTTTTTTTTAAGCAGGTAATCCATCTTTTGCCATATTCTCACAGGACAGGGAATCAAGACACCACGGGGGTTCTATTCTCTGATCTGCCATCAACTTGATGTGTGACTATTTAGCCCCTTTCTGCCTCAATTTCTTTATCTGGCAATAATACCAACCATCCTGGCATATGTATTGGGATGCTTAATTTAAAAAATGCTTGTAAAGAATTTTCATCCTTGGTTAGAGGGTACTATGGAAACACATGGTTCCTAAGGCTACAGTTTTGTCACAGCAGTGGCTATGGTTTCCTTGATTGTCATGATTTTTGACATAGTGGGATTCTGAGTTGTGGGGAGGAGAATGTGATAGTAAATAGCTGAAGTCTGAGAGCTCCCTAAGTTAAAACACAGACTAAATGAGAGGCTAAGAGAGCAGGCAATCTCATAATTACGGCTAGTGGTTTTTCTGTTATGGGAGAGGTCACAGGTGTTGCTGCAGGGTTGAACTGGGAAGCACCTAAATTATTTTAAACTACAAAATATTAGATCATTTTAGTGCACAATAAGGCAATTTAAATGAAACAATGCAATCTGTGTGACTCATGTCATTTTTATTGTAAGTCATTTTCTATCCCTACAGCCAAACAGTTATGTCATTTACCTTAATAAACTACTAGCCATACTTATGAATAATATACAGAAAACAGGTAGAACATCCCCTACCAAAGATATCTTTGTTCCCAGCCAGAGCAAAGAACAGGCACCAAATGAAATAATTTCTTTCTCCTCTATTTTTCCTGTCAGTTCGTTCAAACCTGTCAAATCTCACCAGGAGCAAGGAAAGCATGTCATTTGGCTCGTTCAACAATCACTGCCAATATCATTCCATGCATCAGTGGAGAAGGGAACCTATATGAAAGGGCGGCTGTCACACATCATTTCCACAATATGCTACACATCAAAAGGAAATCAAAGAAAGGGGCTTGTGTTTGGGGCTGTTCCAAAGGGAAGTCACCCCCTTTCTTTTAGTACTTAAAAACTGCCAAATTCTGGGAACCTCTCCTTATAATTCCTGTGAACAGAAGGTTGAGGAAGGAGAAACAAGATAATAGGAAAGATAGGGGGAGCTCAGGAAGACTTCTTAGAATAAATAGTCAGAAGCCTGAGCAATGCTTTAAGAGGATGAACTAATCATTTTCTTTGATGATCACAAGGCTCACCGCAGGGTAGACTACAGTCAACCAATCAAATGTGCATAGCGTACTGAGGACCACTGCACCAGCCAGAATGACCATAGCTTACGGCATTGCACCAGGCATCATGAAGTGAAGTTCCCAGATCTGGCTCTATCCCAGGAATCCACAAGTCTCTGGGATGGTCCCATGGACAATGCCTGGAAGGGTCAGAGCATGCACTTTTCACATGTCGATGGAGAGTTTGAGAGCACAGAGCGCTGGGGGTATTTTTGTCCATCCTAGTAACATGGCCGAAGAGCACGCAATGCTGCTTTTGAATGTAGTGAGTGCCTGGAGGGAGGCCAGACTTCTGTGAGATTACGGTATTTCACATGAAACTGAACCGCTATGCTCAGGATTTGGCACTGACAGCACCTACGGAATGCCTTTAGCTGTTCCAAGTCTGCCTGTAAGAAGGTCCAGATTTCTGATCTATATAGCAATACAGACAGTTGACAAGTTTGATAGATCCTGAACTTTGTCACCGGGCAGAGATGTTTCTGCATCCATAAGCAAGACATAACTTTATGCAGAAGGTGGTGAAACCTATTCTTCCAAGGATATCTGCTTTGCTGTGACCATTTGAACCATCTTTGCAGCCTAGATACATGAACTCATCCAATGCTCTTCACAGTCCTCAATCCCACTCGCACCAGAGGTTGTGGAGGCCCACTTCCAAGTTTCTGGACCTCAGTTTCCTGCCATGAAATGTACAACCCCACAGTGTGGATGGCATCTTGGAGACCTTGAAGGACAGGGCTGAAATTCTCTTATTTCTCCACAAGCAAGGCAGAGTTGTCAGCAAGTCTTGGTCAGTGAATACTCATTGACCAACCTTGATTCCAACAAGCAGAGCAAGTCCTAATATCCAGCTTGACAGAACTGTGCCGGGGGAGAATGTTACACACCTGAGTTTGTGTAGAAAAGGGGCAAAAGCCATGGACCAACAAGTACCCTCACAGCAGTACCGATGTGAAGCTCACGTACCAGATTTAGCAGAAAATCTGGAAAACCAACTTCTTTCAGTGTAAGCCAAAACGCTGACTTGTCAACCAAATCAGAAAGCTGTTTTGATGTCAATATATACCATGTGAAGCTCAGCCAGAACCAGATGGGAAGAACAGCATCTCTTGTCAGCCACCCCGCAGCGAAAACTGATTGCTGTGGACGGCGATATCTGTTAAGGAGTGGCTGCATCCTGCCAAGCAAAAAGTGAGCAAAGACCTTTCCAGGGACCAAGAACACTGAGATTGGGCCACACTTGGTGAGAGATCCCTATCTCCTGTACAGGGACTGTGATGCCATCTTTCCATTCTGCTGGTTCTTTGCCTGATGCCCACGCTTTTAAGAACAGTTGATGCAGGCCAATGCTCATAGGTTCCATAGCAGCTTTGAGAAGCTTGGGTGGAATATCATCAGATCCAGTAGCATGTCAATTCGGTAACTTTTGGATGGCCTCTCACACTTCGAGCATCAGAGGATTAGTGTCGATCTCGGGGTGTGTAGCCAGGCAGTTTGCCTATCATAGAGCTCTCGATAGTCATCAACAGGTGTGTTATTCAGCTTGCTTTCATAACGTGTTTTTTATTGGTCCAGAACTTTGTCCGTCAGTGAGCAGGGACGGCCATCTGGTTTTGTGATGAAGCTGCTAGAAGGCTGTTTATAGCAGTCAGCTTGGTGCGTGATAGCTCTGTAGACTATACTGAAAGTATTTAAACTGGATAACTATTAAGGTTTGTACAATCCTGATTTGGACTTCATACACTTCTTTAAAAAGAGTTTTTTTTATTTTCTACACAAATGCTTCAGACCTTTTTTTTAAAAAAAGGTAGGTAGATAATTCAATGCCCGAATCCAGCATTCGCAAGCAATCCTGCAATCACAGGGCCATAATATAAAAATGTAAATGGATGGAGAAAATATCAAGAAGAAAGTAGTTTTATGTGTCCAAAATTCCAATGGCTCATTATAACAAGTGCAAAAAATTATTGAAAACTTCTGAATTCCTCTGAGATTTAAAATTTGAAAGCATGGTACAGAGGGTGTACTAGCAACAAGCGCACACATCAGTGCCCACAAACCCAGGGGAAATGCAGTTTTTACATTCACAACAGGCGTAAACACATTCTAGCCAGTGCCCCTTTTGTGCTCCTGTTTGAAAACATGACTAACATTTTGTGCTTTGCTTATTTATTTATACTGCATCTGCTGTGCCCATCACACAAACCTCCAGACATCTTTATAACTCAGATACCTAAATTAATGCCAAAAAAGAACCTAATTTGCTCCCAACAAAAACCCTCAGATTAATAATTATCAGCAACCACTGTAAATTAATGAAAAACAAAACAGAATATTCCCACCCGGGCATCTGGGCAGAAAGCACCTCTCCATCCACACACACTGCCTCAGACAAATACCTCAGTAAGCAGAAGTGCTTGGTACATGTAGCACCTACATGTTGAGATGTGTCTGCCATATACAATAGGTGGGGGAAATAGATGGCTGAGTAGACCAGGGTTATTACAAAAATAAGATCATGGGGTCATTCAGTTATTCTCGCGTTTTATGAACTATTTCTCAGTATGTATAAAACTTCCCGACAACTCACTATAATCTCCTTCCAAGGGGACGTGCCCCCTTTCCACCACCCTCCCTCAGTAGCCAACGCTTCTCCCTGCTCCATCCTCTTCACTCCCCAAATACCTTCTTTCCTCACTCCCCACAGCAATCCCATGGACATTATGACTGCTCGACAACCACCACCTCCTTCACCACAAATCCCACCCCCCTTCTTTCAATGTCAGAGGCCTCCCAGGGTTGTGTTCCCACACCCACTACTACCCAGTTGGTAATGTCTCTGCCCACAGGAGGGCACTACTGCCTCCTGTGCTGCCAGAGGCCATCTGCTGCTTAAGCCCCCACGAGAAGACAAACGTCACCTTGGATGTTGCAGTAGTTGTAAAGGCTCCCAGCTATGCTGCTCTACACCAGGGTGCAGCAGCAGTGGGTGCTGCTGGTGCAGTTTCTGCCCCAGATGGAGTGCATTCTCCTTTGGCACAGATGGCTGGGGGAGGGACAGGAAGGCTGCTGGGTGTTTGCAATAGTGGTTTTCAGCAGGGACTAAGGACCACTTAAGAGACCCCAGCATTCTGTTTTCCCATGGAAATATGACAAGGCCAATCTCTTTCACAACAATGGTCTCCCATCCCTTTTGCTCATGCCAGCTATCACCTCATAGGCTGTGGATCAGAGACCATCCAGCCCATCAGGAATGTCTAGGAGTGAGACAGACCACTGCACCCAGGCATTGGACAATCGTGTTCATTAAGTGTTAAGAGCATACTAATTAATACATGCAATTGAAAGGCTTCCCCAGCACTTGAATCCATGTGAATATTACAAACAAACAAGAGACCTGCTGCATAGGCTCTAACACCCAGGTAACATTAGAGTTCCTGTCTAGAAAACATTACTTACGAGTGTAAGACATACGGATAACTCAGGACACCATCACTAGTGACACTGATGAATGAATTCATCATCCTACACTGCAATATGTTGGCTCATCCAGTGAATGCACGGATCAAGTGAAAATTCTAAAGATGAATCTCGGTAGAGCCCAAAGTAGGCTTAAAGGTCATTCTTCACCCAATGTTCATTTTAGATCTGATTTAGAACTCAGTAAGTAATTCAGCAACTCTTTATATTCTTGCAATAGTGATTGCTCTTTGCTCATCTCCTAGCATTTACAACCACATGCAAAACAACACTGCTTTATTTTACAAAGTATGACAGACGAAGTCTGGTATTTATTCCTCCTACTAGCCCTCAGACTGGTCCCAGTCAGAAGAGAAGCACGTTTGTTTCCAAACTAACTTGCCATATCTAACCTGAAGTTCCATCACACACAAAGGCCACTAGTTTAAATATAGATATTTTATGGATGTGTCATTGCATTAACAAGTTCCCATCTCTTGCTCTTATTATTCCCCTTTTGACTCCATGGAAACTGCGGACTTGGATGAATTCATTTAATTCTGATTAGAAAATGTGAATAGCAAATGATACTATTCATTTTTTATTCTTGATAGACAGTCAATTATTCTGACAGCATTTACAATTCCATCCATTTACTGGAGGATTACTATATAGTCAAATAGCTGCTAAAAAGCCTCTGCAGTTGCAAAAATTAGAACTGTAGGTCCTCAGCTCCCCCTCCACAGTAAGCAATTATCTCAGTAGTTTCCCTTCAATCAGGCACTTATTCCTCCAGTTCAATTCTTCCACCCCATTCCCACACTGCCCCCTAGGGGCAATTCCCCCCACCCCATTCATGCTCAGGAGCATGTTTTATCCCTGCGTTAGCTGGAAGTTATATCTTTAGATATCTGATACATGATCTTTTAGTCAAAGGTTTATTTTCATATGAATAAGGCTAAGGAGAGGAGCTAGGATTCAGTGGAGTCATTGTTTTCCTTTTCGGGAAGTTTCATTTTTGTGGTCTCTATCTTACTGAATAGCCATTTCAACCTACATTTGAGTTTGTCATCATAAAGACACCTGGAAAAGTTAAGCAATAGGCAGAAAAACAAGATGCAGAAATTGTTGGTTACATATCTTAAGTATGGAGTCTTTTGTGGGAAACAAGCTACAGGGTCTTCTACCAGGGCTTTGTTATAGCCCATATGTCCAGATGTTCAGTCTGTGAAAGTTGTTTAAACTAGTGCAACTTGCATTGGTAATATCACCACCTACTTCATAAAGCTTTGGAAGGACATTACACTAAGCTTGAGGCATATGCACCTGGAATATCTAAATTGGAGAGCAGGTCATTTCTCTTGAAGAATCTGTGAGATGTAGTGATACTAGCACTAAATAGTTACTCTCTGGGATGAGCTAGGACCTGCCTTATATGACCTCACAAGGAAGTAAGGGGGCTGGTAGGGGATTACTCGTTCTGCTGCATGCGGTATCCATGTTAGTGGGTTGAGAGCAGTCTCCATGGGGTCACTGTTTCTCCTCTAGCGCACATGGGGAAGAATGACAGGCAGCGCCAGGAAGGAGGAGGAGGAGCCGGAGCCACGGCTCCCCACGCCCCAATGCACATCAGAAGTAACCTGTGTCAGTTATACAGCTAGTGGTCAACCGAGGTACCTCTCAAGACAAGGGCAGCTGAGTGAACAAAATGCTGTAAATCAGGGAAATAGGCCTCAACCTCAAATCCCCACTTCCCTTTAGTACTAATCTGAAAAATCACTAAGTAACCACCCTTCCTATATGGCTGACTGGCTAGGACAGGGGTGGGCAAACTTTTTGGCCCGAGGGCCACATATGGGTATGGAAATTGTATGGCGGGCCATGAATGCTCATGAAATTGGGGGTTGGGGTGCAGGAAAGGGTGAGGGTTCTGGCTGGGGGTGCGGGCTCTGAGTAGGACTGAGAATGAGGGGTTGAGGGTGCTGGAGGATGCTCCGGGCTGGGACCATGGAGTTCGGAGGGTGTCAGGGGTGCAGGCTCCAGGCGGCGCTTACCCCGAGCAGCTCCCAGAAGCAGCGGCGTGTCCCCACTCCGGCTCCTACGCAGGGGCGCTGCCAGGCAGCTCTGCGCACTGCCCGGTCCGCAGGCATCAACCCTGCAGCTTCCATTGGCCACAATTTCCGCTTGGGGCGGGAGCAGCATGTGGAACCCACTGGCTGCCCCTACATGTAGGAGCCAGAGGGGGGACATGCCACTGGTTCCAGGAGTCACACAGAACAGGGCAAGCCCCCAAACCTGCTCCTTGGCTGGAGCTCGAGGGCCAGATTAAAACATCTGAAGGGCTGGATGCAGCCACCAGGCTGTAATTTGCCCACCCCTGGGCTAGGACATCAGGAACCAGTGAGCAGTCAGAGAGATCATGGTCATCCTCTTCATCTCCCTCGGACTCCATCTGCTCCAAAGAACATTGACCCACCACTCTAACAGGCTCATCATTCATGAAGGAGAGAGATTTGGTGGGAGCAGCTGGCATATCTATTTCCCCCAAAGTGATAGGCAGTGCATTCCCAGTCTGGGACCCAGTGTCAACAGTGAAACATGCAGGATCAGGGACTTGAGGACTCTCCCGACCAGAGGAAGGCAGTACAAACTTGAAGCTCTAGGAATGGAGCTACCACCCAATGCAATGCTATCCTCCTTCTCAGGGCACACAGCTCCATCCTCAGCCACCGCCAACAGCTCAGGGGCCTCCAAAGTCTTAGTCCATTTAGAAATAGTCCCATGGAAACCCATCTAATAGGTCTGTTCTTCATCCCCATCTCTGCTTCCTCTGTAGGGTTGTGCTCCTCAACCTTCAGGACTCACTTCTATCCAGGCACAAGTGATGGGTTCATAACACAGGATTCTTCTGCGGAGCTGCTCCTGGACAACAGCAGACGAATATGGCAAGCCGGGGAGATAGAATCTGGCAGTGCAAATGCAGGCTCTGCCTCCTGCTGGTCCCTTGATGTCCCAGTCCCCTCACCCCTACTATCCTTGGGTCCCACATACTTACCAGGGACCCTCGAGTCAGCAGTGTGTGGGCAGGAACCCCTCAAATTACCAGGTTCACTACACAACATATTTTCAGAAGTAGCAAACACTATATAATCTGACCTATCGATGTGGTCCTTTAAAACCAGTTCAAGGGCTGTTCAGGGTTATTTAGAGCCACATAAAGCCTGGTGCCAAAACAACATAACATACCTTACATCGGGTTCTAGCAGCCTAATGAAATCATCCTAACAGCAGAAACTACCTTCCTGTAACCAGAGAGATCAGACCCTAGTGTCTCATTGTGAAGGGGGAGGCAGGGGGCATGCACTGTAAAAAAAACACTTTAGAAGCAGGAGTAAACAAGGGACAAAACTTGAACAAAAGACTCCTTGACCCACAGTCCCTCCCATAGCAAATGATTCACCAACTGCTCTTGGGCCAGGAAAATCACTACGGATGTATTCATTTGAGAGCAGGGCCGGCTCTACTGTTTTTGCCGCCCCAAGCAGTGCGCCGAGTTGCCGCCACAGACAGCGGGGGCAGTCCATGCACCGTTAGGGCGGCACGCGCGTTTCCGCCGCGGTGGCAATTTGGCGGCAGCTTCAGCCGGAAGACAGAAGCTGCCGGCAAATTGCCGCCGCGGGCAGCTGAACATAGAATCTGCCGCTGAATTGCCGCTGCCGCGGAAACGCGCGTGCCACCCTAACGGCGCATGGACTGCCCCCCTGTCCGCGGCGGCAATTCGGCGTGCTGCTTGGGGGCAAAAACACCCGGACTGCCGCCCCTTGCAGACTGCCGCCCCAAGCACCTGCTTGGAAGGCTGGTGCCTGGAGCCGGCCCTGTTTGAGAGGCAGATTTTATATTAGCACAGCCAATAAGCTTACCTACACTCAACAACAACACCTCCTCCTCCCCGGTGCAGGAGACGGCAGTCACACACCGAACCCCCCGCTTGCAGTTCAAATCGCCAAACCCATTTGAAGTGGAGCCCATGGAGAAAACTACCCCACCCCTCCTAAGAGAAGGGGGGGCAACATCCTTAAAACAAAGAAACAGCAAGTAATAAAATACAAACACACACCGACTAACAGAAACCCAGCTAGTGCACTCTGTGTGTGTGTGTGTGTGTGTGTTTGTTTAATATTGTGAAGTGTTTCCACTTGGTGACCTAAGCCTAGCTTATGGATTTGTTTTTCATGGTGTGGTTTTAGTCAGTCAAGTGCTAAGATGATGACATACATTTTAAATATATGCATTTTAAAGCAGTTTTGCTTGGCTTCCCTTTCCTTCTGGCTATCTGAGGGCATTGCAAAGCAACGTTCCCATGTGACTATTTTATAGTCTCTCCCTCTTATTTAATACAGATATTAGGAAGTTTTGGTTTTTCTAATTTACGAATAGATATTGTACTACAAAAAAATCCACAAATGATATATATTTATTTTATAAATCTGCACGTCAAATATGCTGCATTCATAACAAACACAGAATTACATGTGTCAAAGAAATCTGTCTTTTCTGTTAGTGAGACGCTATTGTTACCATGACTAACTGAAGAAAACACTTATCTGCAGTATAGATTTGACCAGTTTTTTTCCAGTCACCCTCCTGGTCACATGTCATCATGTGTTTCTGGTACAACTGCTGAAAAAAGGGGACTGGGATAGGAATGATTTAACTCCAAGGTTTCTGCAGAACTTAATACTATAATGGACTAGATTATTCTGATTATTCAATTCACTGGAAACCTCCAATATTCTAATCTTATTAGAACCATTTGTTTTCTGTTGGCATTTTGTTGTATTGTAATGAATAGAAGCCAGAGTAATTCAAGTACAATTTGTTAAACCCACAAGGAAGTGTCTTTAGAGAGGAATTAAACCAAATGGCTGTTTGCTTACCCTCCTTGCCATTAGAGAACTCTGTTCTGCTCTCATTCATTGGCTGCTACCCTGGAAAAACTAGGGCTCATCCTGGGAAGATTATAGAATGAAAGCTCCTAGCATAATCAGTAAGTTTTAAGATACATGTGCACCATGTACTAGACTGCTGAATTTGCTGGAAGCAAAATTGTGTGGCTAAAATAAGGATCGATCCAAACACAGAACTTGAACCACGCCCATACCAAAACGTTTTTGAGGATCAAACAGTGTGAATAACTTTCACCATGTGTGAAAGCGACTCCTATCTTACAGTATGTCCCATCCAACAAGAAAAAGGAAATATTGAAATTCTCACCAAAAATCCTGTCTTTACTTTACTTCTGGTCTATGTTTGCAGGCCGGATTCAGATGTTTGCAGAAGCACCTAACTACACCTCTGATTCCTGCGATTCACCCATCATTAGATGACCTACTTTTTACTCATGCTCCAGACAAAATGGATAAGGTAAATGTGAGTAACTTGAAGTCAACAAAATATAGGTCCAGCATAGTCAACTGGATGCATTTCCTCACAAATGTCTGAGAAGAATATTGGGAATAACATATAGAGATAGGAAGACAAATGAGAAATCAGAAAAATTACTGGACGAGGCACCCTCCCACAAATAATCTACAAAAGAAGACATCACTGGCTGGGACATGGGCTGAGAATGGAAAAAGAACCCTTGCCAAATACCACCCTGGAATGGAAGCCAGAAAACACAAGAAGAAAGAGAGGAAGACCATGAATAACACAGAAATAAACAGTTCTGAACTACATCAAGCACCTCAACATGAAATGGGAAGATTTGGAGAGAAGGGCAGTTGACAGGCCAGGATGGCAAATGTGGGTAGCCCAATGTGCAGCAAAGCACGGGATGGACTAAGTAACTAAGTAATAGTCAACATGTTGTAAATTGTACTTGTACAGCCACTTTTTGATGGCAAATGAAAGGTAGTCAGGGATCTACAAAAATAAGCAGCATAGACCTTAGAATTAGTCACGTTCAACTGATATGACAGTAAAGATGATGGCAACAAGGACTGTATAATTTGGTCTTAGTAAACACATGGCTCAAATACAATTAATATTTTAAAATATATTCAAGTCCCATGTCACTAGAACAGTGGTGGGCAACCTGTGACCTGTGGGCCAAACGCGACCCGTCCGGGTAGTCCACTGGTAGGCCGTAAGACAGTTTGTTTACATTGACTGTCCGCAGGCACGGCCACCCGCAACTCCCAGTGGCCTCAGTTCTCTGTTCCCAGCCAATGGGAGCTGCGGGAAGCGGCGCAGGCTGCGGGGACATGCTGGCCACCGCTTCCCGCAGCTCCCATTGGCTAGGAATGGCGAACTGCGGACACTGGGAGCTGCGGGTGGCCGTGCCTGCAGACGGTCAATATAAACAAACTGTCTTGTGGCCCGCCAGCGGATTACACTGATGGGCCGTGTGTGGCCCGCGTGCTGCCTACCACGGCACTAGAGAGTTCACAGGTTTTGTCCTGGCTCCAGGACACACACAAAATAACTAGTAGGTCCCATTGAGCTAATCTTGCAGGCTTGATTCCTATAGCACATCTTCCAGCGTTTCATCCAGTTTCATTTTAAGTCTCAGCTCAATTTCAGCCATGAAAATGCAGCTACAAATAATCTTCTTTAGTTTATTTTTATCACATTCTCAAGTATGCATTAAAATTAACATTACTGAGAGTGTAATTAAAGACGTCAGCAGAGCTCTGAATAGAGGACTTGATAGCTAACGTGCTCTGGGCTAGTTACATCTCAGAACACATTTTATTTCATGCTCTTCCTCCCCATTATTAGTCCTTGACAACATTATGCTGGTTTTTTTTTTTTAATTAAAAAGCCTGAGGATATTCCCCAGCAAAATATCAAAACGTAGTGATAGGTTACAGTACATTTTGAGGCTATACTAATGTCTCTTAGCAGTTCTTCCCCCACAGTGAGGTGAGGTGCACATTTCAGCTCAGCTTAAAAGTCTCAATTTTTCATGTCCATTTTTGCATACACAATTTATTACACCCACAAATGTGAAATCTCTACCACCATTTTTATATGCAAAATACATTTGTGTTCACAAACCCCCCACTTCTGCAGGCACAACCAGTTGGCCACATAACTGTGCAGGCAAAATTATAAATCCAGGCTAAGAAACTTGCCATTACAAGTTAAAAAGATGCTTCCTTTCAGAGATCTGCACTGTAAGTACAAGGACTATTCATAATGTAGAAATACACAGTACCCTCATTTAGTCCAGCTCTAATAGTGAAATTCTTCCATTCTTCATCCCATTAAGGGGTACACAGGGATCTCTGTGGAGATTCATTAAAAGATATTTCTTGGAGAAGTCACAAAGTAACATCATTACACACATTGCACTGAAATTAGATAATGTTTTCAATCCTTGTATCTAACAACTTGCAGTTCCCAGTTCAAATCAAACGAAACAATACATGAATGAGCGATGGTTGAAAATCTGCATCCAAAAATTAACTTTAAATTAAAAGCAAAAAGAAAACCACATTGGTGGTGGGATTCTGTTTGTTTATGACAACTCTTGTTGGACTTGCAATGACAATTTCCCTACTTCAGAGGTGGCATTTTTTCTGCTCCTATACAACGGTCTTGGTCATCACTTACTCAACTTAATTTAAGCCCGTGACCATTTCCGTAGCCAAACTTTGGGGCCTGTAAAGCCCATGACTGTGCCCTCCCCTTGCCTCCAAAATGAAAATAATATTCTCACACCATGCTAGAAACCACCCACTAGGTTAAACTTCCCCCTCCACAGTGGTAACAGAAAATATGCTAGAAAGCTGCTAGCAATAACTGTGCTACAATATTGTGATCAGAAACATAAAAATACCACATTTAGGAAGCCACAATAGGACCCAGCTAGCAACATCCAAGCTAAAACACTACAGTGATAGCATGGTTTCAATCAGAGTATAAACAGGGCCTTTCTTGTTCCTGAAGCAAATTTCCCCCTTATGTTCCTCTTCTCGCTTTAGGTTCTGTACACAATTGCTAGTCTGAAGCCTGCTGTTGTTAATGGACAGGTGTCCACATCACACGCTCACTGGCTTTTTTAATATAGGCCTAAGGAATAAATGGACATTAAGGAATCAGGATTGTTGAGCTACGTTGAAATATTACTTCGCACTATTATATTACTGGAGTGCAAAATGCTTTGTAGTCACTATTTTGTACTAGCTGGTTCTGTTAAATCTGGAATGGTCTTTGCCTTTCAAGTCATTACAGAAGAGGCTGTCTCTAGCCTTAGATAATCCAGAAATTATATGGCAAGATTAGCAGAAGAGAGCATGAAAACAACAGTCTCCATTGCTGCAAAAGTAACAGCTACAAAGTCAGACAAGCAGCAGCAATAAATCAAGAATTATTAAGGTGGATTCCCTGGAAATATTCTGTTTGGTCAGGGTTCCCCTTTCTTACCAGACACTCACACATGCATATCTATAGACAAAGGACCTGTTAAGACTTCTAATACAAAATTTGGTTCCTATCTAAAAGATACAAAGTAGAGGTTTCCCCTTGACCTTGGTCATCATAACTAAGATAAGCACTAGGCTGGTCCTCACTTACTGTAAAACACAACTGCATGATCTCCATAGTTTTGAGGCTCAGCATACAGCTGAACCACTGTAAAAGGTTTTGGATACAAAGAATAGTAACTGTAGGTACCAAAAGGGATCCAGTTCCCAATCCTGATATTTGGAGATTTTAAGCATGTACAGTTTCTCCTAATAGGAATTAATGGGAGGGATTTGTTTCTGTAAATTTCTTATTCCATGATAGAACAGACTCCAAAGTTTACACAAACACTAGAATTTGAATCAAGTGTGATACAAAAGATTTTTTTATTTCAGTTCAATGTTCCTTTGTCATGTATAAACTTATGATTTTAAATTCAAAAGACTTGAAGGAACTAACCGTAATACAACATCATGTGTACAAATTCTAAAAATACATTATAAATATGGTACCTGCTGTTGATTGCTGATATCTGTAAACCAAGCATAGGTAATTTGTGTTTGTGCCTGTAACCTGGCACGATTCTATTATTTTTCATTTTACTATTTCAAATGATCCTTTGCCTGCATTTCATCTATCTTACAGATCTTCTCCCTCAGTTGCCTTTTCATGAATCTGTTACAAAAGATACCTCACCTGTTTTTATACTTCAAAAATAGCTTTGTTTCAAAGAGAAGATAAAAGAGGATTTTTAAAAAAATCAGAAGCATGCCTTGATAATGAGTCAGACTTTGAAGCTTTGATATAAATACCGCACAATGCTTTCCCAACACATAGTTTTAACTTCAAGTCTTACATTAAAACAGAATAATTACCAGAGCCAGTGGCAAAACAGGAAGACCCGTAGCTTAAGCACATATCTATGGAATTTCTCAAGCCTAATGTCCTCATCCTAATACCTACCTCCCCATTTCTTTTCCTCTAATAATATTTCAGTGATATAGTGGTCTTCTGGCAGCTATTACTTGTAGAAATCCTTTAGAAAATGTAATCAATCTGTATAAAATTGAATTGTTCAGAGCTCTACGAGTTATATCAAGAACTATATTGTGAAAAAGTATGTAGGAAATGTATTTCAAATATAGCTATATTCTAACATGACTTTGTCAAAAGGTAAATGATAGATTTGGACTGAAGTTCTTGTAGATCAAGCAACTTAGCAGCAAGATATTCCCACAAAGACTGATTTATGATGGAATTTAGCCCCATTCTCCTGGTATACTTCTGTCATAACCTGAAGCCCAATAATAAGAGTTTGAATGTGATTTCCACTCAGCTGCTGACATGGACTAAGTGAATAGGTTTCAGAGCACACCAACAGTTGTATAATTCAAAAATAAGTATCAAAATTGGTTTCAATTGCTGTTTGATGTTAGAGTTAAAACATTAATGAACTTACATTCAGACTTCTTATTTTGAAATGAAGCCTAATCATATGAGCTGCAAAGTCCATCATTGGCCCAACAAATGGAAAGGAGAAAATTAATGGATCAGGTCTTAAATCAGTGGGACAAGGCCCACTGAAGTCACTGGAAAAAATCCCTTTGATTTCAATGGGTTTTGGATCAGAGAGACAGGACATGTAATCAAATAGACTAAAGTGTTGTAACCTGTGAGGTGCTGAGTGTCATCAAAGTACTAATAAATATAAACTCCCACACAACTCCTCTTAAGAGGTTCTCAGCATCTCAAAAGATTAGGTCTTAAGAGGAAGCAAGCATAGCTTAGCAGGGCCTTATGTCTTATTAGCATTTCGGTTTATTTCTGACCCAGTCATACAACTGGATAAAAGTTCTAGCTCACTTTCAACAGCAAGTCTACTGAACATTTATTGCTTCTTAAAACCCATAAGAAAGTTTTGAAACACATGCTATCAATAAGAAATTATCATTGTTATCTAACTGAAGAAGCCCAAATCTCATTCACTCAGAACTTCAGGGTGGTGTTTCTATAAATTTGAGAAGCCGGACAAATGTTTGGACAAAGAAACAAAATATCCGTATATCTCTTGTATTGTAGGAGTGAAGAAGAAGAGGTGAGGTCTAGTAAGAGTCAAATTTTAAGTTACAAGTTCATGTCTAGGGGATCTCAGAATTATATGTGCACTCAAAACTCTAATTCATGTGTGTAATTGACACAGGCAGATGTTGACCTACTCAGTGTTTATGTACAGCTGTCTGTTTGCATGGTTGGTTCTAAATATTTGAAAAGAAGAGCATACAGAAGTTGGAAGTTACAGAATGAGGAGAATGGCAACGTGAAAGAACTGAAAATCTGCTGTGTGACAATCACAGACAAAACTTTGGAAGAAAAGAAGGAGTGTAGAGAAGAAAAGAAAAGAGAAAACGCTACAGCAATTCTAATCACATCCACTATAGATAAACTAATGTAATACTTAAAAATAATCAACCTGATGTCACCTCACACTTCCAAATGAGACTTTTCAAAGCAATTTCTAATTGTATATCTGACAGCCACGATTCAAAGAGATCTGTTATTTGGCATTAAAATCTAGGAACTGAATTGTACGCTGCCAGCGTAAATGTAGCCAAAGTACTGGGAGTTTTGCAGTAATGTGTCAAGATGTCCGCACAATAGTCTATACTGAATATTTTGTCACAAAGAGTGACACATAGTCAAAGGGAACAGGTTTAAAGAGACATAACCTTTCAATTGAAACACTTCAAAGCAATTACAAATCTGCTTCCAATTGCTGTGGATTACCTACTGGGGCTAGAATATCCACAATGCACAGATTTTGAGTCTATTTTTTAACCTTTATAACAGGCCAATTCTCTGCCCATCAACTTTCCTTTCCTATCCAGATAAATGAGATAATGACCCCATTAGTTACTTTCTTCAACAGCAACATGCTTACACAGTGTTCACTTTGCTGAGCATGCTACTAGTACAGTCATGCCAATACTTCAGAAAGCCGTTCCACTGAGCAACACTGAACATTCAAACAAAGGTCACTATGCGAACAATGAAAAGTAAAAACACGGTGGTCACAGGATAAATAGACAAGAGGTTGTGAAATTGCCTGTTGTGTGGGTTAAGAGAATTCAGAAATGGGCAGTTAGTTAAAAACCTTAGAATTGGTGTGCCAAGGCTGTGGGCTGGTGAAGGAAGGAAGGTGTGTCAGGTTGAATAGGGCAATTCATGGCTGCTGCAATGACCCAAAGAACTTGAGCGCTAGCAGCTTCTGGGGTTGCTCTAATTTACCTTGAGGAGCAGAACAGTCCTTGGGTGCCTCCAAAATCTGGGGGCTGGGAAAGGTCTCTAAACTATTTTTCCCACCTGTCCACCAAACTGCTCTGAACTCAGCTTAGCTGCAGCTTGGAGTCAGAACCACGGTCCCATCTAGCCATATATAGCTCCTTGTTCATCAAAATGACAATACTTCCCTTATTAGAACTCTCTCTTCAAAATTCTATTAGTAAGCCTGTTTCTACTTTGCAGTTGCTGATGCAGAAGGCAGAAAAGAAAGAAGATTGCTTGGCAGAAGCATCTATACTGGCTCTGCAGTGCTGACAAGAATAAAAACCAGTGAACACCTGACTGACTACATATGGAGCCATTACTTGATCAGGTTTTTTTTAAAAAGCCCTGGGCAGAAACTGATGATATTTTAGTTATTGTTTATAAGCAGCTACAGTGACTCTGTAAGATTAAATAATAATGGTGGATACCCATGGAACCCTCAACACAAATAAATAAATAAAATACAACAGTACTAATTAAGTATAATAAATCCTGTCAGTCACTGATAACTGCTATTAGCAATGTCAGAAACAACGGGAAATATGGATTACAATTCTTTAATGTCAAACGAAAGAATGCAGAACTGCTGCCCCCTGTTGACTAGAAGAGGTAGTATCTGGGTACGGAGGGTCTTTCACTGTGAAGTAAATAAGGGATTAGCTAACAGAATATGCACCCACCATTGCACCATTAAAATTAATCCCCACAAAGCTTAATTCCAGCATTTGGATTTTATACATTATGGCAAATCTCACACGGTCCTTAACATCCTGTCCTAGGATAAAGCATTTGCAGTACCTTCATGAAAAGCCAAAACAGTTTCCTATAAGAAGCAGCAGCTCTTCCGCAATCTTTTACTAATTCCTAGATCACAAAGAATCAGAGGTACGATTGTCAGAAACAAGGATACAACATCTATGTTTTGTGTTTGCATTACAACATTCACTAACAAGAGAGGATTAATTTTAGGCCATTTTCCATTTGTATTACAGTGTTTATCTTATGAATAAATTATCATGGAATTTGAATACTTGAAATGCTTTATGTATATTCTCATTCTTATGTCGAAGAGGGTATAACAAGAACAGCAAATAGTACATTCATACATTCTTAAGAACATAATCTCCTTGCACTTGTAAGTTGTTTTGTACTATTTTATTTATTTATTTTTTTTATTGGCCTACATCATTAGCTGGCAAAAGTTTAACTTGAAACAATTATTCTAATTGTTCTAGGCTTAAACTGGATATTAGCATTTTACTCAATACTGTGCTTATATTGCAAACTATATGATTATATGAGGATTATCAAATTAAATGACACTATTTACTTAAGTTAGCTATTATCATCTTAAATCATTCTAAGGAGTTCATGAGGACAGAACTGCCCTATTATTTTACTCAAATTTTCTCAATTTTAGTATAACCCTGACCACAAACACCAGAAATATCTCATTTTAAACACTTTAAAAACACTTCAATAGCGTTTTCAATTTTCAAAGCACTTTCCAGCCATCAACTAATCAATCACTGCAACATCCCACTGAGCAAAGCAAGCATTGTCTCTATTTTTATGTATGTGGAAACAGACGGAGGTCAGATGACTTGCCCAGTGCAACAGAGGGAGTCAGTGTTCAAGCTAGGGGTAGATGGATCAGACACGAAGATGAATGGATGACAGACCCAAGGATGGATTTGCAACAGCAGGCCACAACTGCCCTCTGTGGGAGGTGCTATACCAGTCTCCCCCTCTCACATAGCAGGACATTTTACTGGATTCAGGGTGGAGTTACAGGGCTTCCACCATAAAACCAATAATTCCGGATAGACTCTTCTCAGCTTACCCCTGGATCTCAGCTTGTTTCTGAATCCTCTTACCCTCACCTAACAGGGAGGGAGAAGGTACCAAAGGTGGACCTTGGTCCACAAGAATTGCAGGTCTCCCCTTTTCCTATAGATGCAGGGTCCACTAGAGAAGTCCCAGGTCTCATTTACCTCTGGGAGCTGGTCCTTTTATCTTTTCTTCTGCAGTGGACACTAGTGGCAGATTGTGATGAGCTCGACACTTTTACAATGTTAAGCTTTCAAGTCTTATTTCTTTCAGCCCAACTGTGCCTCCGCGACGCTGCAAGGAAAGAAAAAAAAAATCCACCGGAGCTCAGCCAACCCAGCCCCTCATGAAAAATTCCTTCCTGTTTCCATAACAAGTGATTGGTCAGCCCACAGCATCCTGCAAAAAACACAGCTCCTGAAAAACTAAAGAGTGAGAGGGTGGGGCACCTAAAGAGACAAGAGGCCCCTGAAAAACTTGGGAAGAATTTAAATAAATGGGAGACAGGAGTGCCAAGCAATCCACCCTCTCCTTCCAGCCCAGCCAATGGTAGGTGGAGGATCTGAGGAGGTGGTGGGCCCTGGGACCTGACTCATCTAACATGGTGCTGTCCACCTCCTGCCCCTGTCTTCCATATGCTGCATCAACTCATAAGGTATCATAGTGTCTGGTTTTGTGCTCAGACTCCACTGTCTTCAATAATTGATGTTGGCATTGCAAATGATTACATGTATAGGCTTGCACCTGCAAGTGATTATGCATGTAACAAATCTGAAATGCTGTGGCACTTCAGTACCATTGCACTGCGTTTGTGCTTTCTCGCCCATATAAAGAGGGTAAAATATTAGTTAGTATATTGTTTCTGGTCTTGATTACATGTGAAATAGTCTCCTGATACTAACAGTGTGTTCTGGTGTAGTGTGTCCCACAATAATGAGCACTACCTGAAAAGAGCATATATTGATTTCACACTCAGTTGTCAGCTCTTACTTAGTCACTTTGCAGCACTACAATAAGATCAGCAACACTATAACCATCCCCCCGATCACTGAAATATAAGCCATGATATAATGCAGAGAGCAACGTTTTTACATCTAAACAATGGCCCATGAAAGAATTCCTGATTACTGGGAGGTCTTTTTATAGTAACAGAAGTAATTCCTTCCCAGAGATTAGCAATAAGATCAAGTAACACTGAAAAAGTGGGTAATATAAAGTTATATGCTCCATTTCATTTAAAAAGCAACATGCACTACAATGTGAGGTAACTCCCTGCTCTTCACGTGTCAGTATATTTATGCCTGCATCTGTAATTTTCACTCCATGCATCTGAAGATGTGGGTTTTTTTACCCACGAAAGCTTATGCCCAAATAAATCTGTTAGTCTTAAGGTGTCACCAGACTCCTCATTGTTTTTATGGATACAGACGAACACGGCTACTCCCTGATACTATGCACTACAATATTATAATTAGTTTTGTTAATCCCAAATACCATCAGAATCTAAAACAAAATATAGAACAATGATAATTTACAGATTTTTTAAAGGTGGAAATGTAAACAAGGTTATTAAAAAACCTCATAAGATGTTAATGAAAAGCAAAAAATTAAATTGGAGAGATGCTGTACAACATTAGTCATGTCTGACAGAGACTGTGTTGATAATATCTATACATACGCTCAGTGACTAGTGTGACTCATTGTAACATCAACCCAGAGATTACTTATATGAAGGCTGGGAAAGAAAAGGAATCATGTGCAGAAGAAAATAAAGGAGTAACATAGATATCAAAATACTTATCTTCCCAATAATGCTGTTAACCTATTTAGCCACTGCACCGTGTTATCCAAATCCTTGGTGTAAATTAGGGATGAAACATTTTGAGTTCTATGCTCATGCATTTAATTCCAAGCCACCTCGGCATTTGGCATAAAGTAACTGCTATTAAAAAGGTTTCAGAGTGGTAGCCATTGTTAGTGTGTATCCACAAAAATAATGAGAAGTCCTTGTGGCACCTTAGAGACTAACAAATTTATTTTGGCATAAGCTTTCATGGGCTAAAACCCATTTCATCAGATAGCCCACTTCCATCTTAATTGAATTGGCTCGTTAGCACTGACCCCACACTTGGTAAGGCAACTCCCATCTTTTCATATGCTGTGCACTTATACCTCTCTACTGTATTTTCCACTCCATGCACCTGATGAAGTGGGTTTTAGCCCACGAAAGCTTATGCCCAAATAAAGTTGTTAGTCTCTAAGGTGCCACAAGGCCGCCTCGTTGTTTTTGCTATTAAAAAATGCAACCGTTACAACATTTCCCACAACACTGGTACATAAGATACCACCGTTAATAGCAAATCAAAGCATGGGGTAAATGAAGGTATCTCAGATACCACTGAGCAGCAACAGTTGGCCAAAGATGATTTGTTTTTGAAACACCATTATTAATGAAATTTCTCTCACTGAACATTTCATTAAGCAGGCAACCTTAATATTTTTTTAATGGAAGGGTACCTACTAAAGTAGCCATTGTTAGGAAATGCCCAAGTTCAGAATGCATGGTAAATTTCATACAAAAGTGGACTATCGACCTAAGTATTAGTTTTCAGAATCTGGACCTTAGTGAATGATTTCTGCCTATACATTTTCTTGTTAACCTGCAGCACAGCTGTCTTTTGGTGCAATACAGGGAATGAGGCATTTAACTACAAAAGTAACTTGGCAACACATTCATGAACATAGCCTTCTTTAGCTAGGCACTTTACAAACAAGAGAAGGAGTGGGAAAAAAATGTTATTGCATATGCTCAGATTTTTAAAGAGATTACAAAAGAAAAAAAGAGCTCTCTTTAAACAGCGCCATGGAAATTGCTTAGCGCCACTAATGGATAAAATCTCAAAGTACTGAGCATACTGAGTCTGTCCAGTTGTGAAACAAGACTGACCCCAGAACAGAAGGAAAATCAGACAGTGCCAGCATATGCCAAAGGACGAGGATTGGTAAAACTGAAGAAAGACAGGGCCAGATCTGGCCCAGGATATCTCCCAAAGGATACCACAGATGTAATCATTAGTGTGCACAGAATGTTTACTTTCTTAAAATAGTTGTACAATGGAAAGACCCCAGAGGCCAAAGCTATTTGTTGCACAGACAAAATAAAGAAAAACGTTCTAGACTTCCTTTTCTTAATTGTGGTCTGCAAAGGCAAGGTTGATAGCTTACTGGGACATTATAAAACAAATGCAATGGGCTTAATCAAACACACAAATCAGATCAGTTTTAGTGTATTTTGACACTTTGCTCTCCTGTATGGAGATCATGTAAAGACTGCCCTGAAATGCAGACCTCTACAGTGCAAATGTTGTTCAGAGAGTAACAACTCCACAGCTGCCAAAAGGAGAGGCAGAGTTGGGGAAAATGAAGAGTCACAGAGTTATCACAAGGATTCATTAATCAACTGAATGGTGCTCTCCTATTGCTCCTGTCATGAAAAACAGGAAGATAGATTCATGTTTATCTTATACTTTCCCTGATAATTGCTGCTATGAAATATATATCTTCTCAACTTTGAAAGGATCTTATGTCTGGGGCTAAGATATTCTGAACTGTACTTTCTCAGGTAAATTTAATTACAAATTTGGCATTTAACATGGTATCTGTGGTATCCCCATGCTAATGTTAGGGAATACAAATACTATTGTGGAGAAATCATCAAGAATGTAGATGTTCAGAAGTAGAACACAAGTGCCCAGAGGAGTTGTAAAAATAATGTGCGCTTTGGGTTAGAAAATAAAAAAATAAAAACCAACAAACAAAAAAAGTGCGAAAATATTGCCAGATTTGGGAGCAGTAAATGAACATGGATTTCGTCCAGACAAAGTCATAACTGTCTTAGAGTGCAGCCAACTACAATACTATACATCTGAACTGAGACAAATATTGGCAGATTTGGTTAGAGTTAAAATAAATGGCAAGATCTAATGGAATGAGGTCACAACTGTCAACGCTAAATTCAGTAGTCTAGGCTACTACAGTGTCACCATAAAAGACGTTACCAACCGGTATTTCATATTATATTCTCAGACATCAATATACGGTAACTCTTAGGAAATGATGATTTACACAAAGGGTCATCACTAGATCCAATTCCTACTGCTGGAAGTTGTGATTCTGAGGAATTGGTTGCTTTAATTGGAGCCTGCTCCAAAAGACTATGCCTTGAAAAAAGAAACCTTCTTACTGTTATTCCTTTGCCTCCAAAAATTCTGACTTCTTCAGGCAGAGTAGCTAAAAACCTGTCTGAAAGAGAGAACCACCAAATGTTATAAGTAGCACAAAGAAATGAGATATGGTTAACAATTCAAACAATGGCATATAGTCACACTGCCATCTGCTGGTGATTTTTCAGTACTAGAAATTGTAGGCATCTCTACGGTTACGTTCATGCTAATAAAGTTGTTGTTGATGAAGACCAGGCTGCATTGTCACAACTTCCCTAGCAGAGATTATGAAGTTTTTAAAAAGCAAATGTAACTACGGTAGTTATTATTAAATGTTTATACTGCAGTGGCACCAAGAGGCTCCAATCAACTTTCAGAGCCCATTTTACTAGGCACTGTGTAAACACATACAAAGAGATGGCCACTTCTCTCAACAGCTTCTAATCTATGATACAGGAGGGAGGAAGAATACACTAATGCAGACAATTTTATAACAAGAGAGAGATTTGCACTCTTGAAAGTGCTCCAGGATACAAGAAATTCTGACTAGCATTAACAAATGTGCGAGAGGCAAGCAAAGTGGCACAGTGCAGCTGAGCATTGCTACTCTCTTCTGTACCAGTGATTCTGCTTCCTTTTATCTCCAAAGGAAATGAGTCACAAGACAAACAAAGGGATGCAATGGCAATTAGTGTCACTTCCGTGGCCCTTACTGCCTTTTTCTCCTCCTTCCAAGCCTCAGGGGCAGTATCTCAGCCTTCTCTCTTCTGGCTCTCAAACAACATGAATAAATTACCATCACTAACTATGCACTTAAGAGAGAACACCCACTTACCACCTTCTGACGAATCCGAAAGAACCCAAGTCCTGCACAGAATAAGAGGAGCTCTTGTAGTTGCACATATGTATCTTGATATAGAGTTGCTGAGCAGAGGTCACTTTTCATCTTTTAGGTGCTTTCAATAATGAATGATGTGCCTCAAAAAGGTCAAGGGAAAGTTCCCTCCCAAAGCTCTGGAGGCCTCACTTTTGCATGCATGCATGTGTGTGTGTGTGCGTGTTCTCACACACACACATGCACTTACCTTAAAGTGGCACAAAATTCTTCATTTCACCCCCCTTACAAGTTCAAATATCTTAAAAAAATGCAAAGAGTCTGGTTCCCTTGAATGGCATTTTAAAGTCTGTAAAAGATTAAATGCAATTTGAAAGCACATTGGCACATACCTGCAATTTTAGCAATAATTGGGCTCCATCTTTTTGCGTGCAGTTCTTTAATGTGCTTCTCTTTGGCTCCTCCTTTACAGTAGTGTGCTCTAGCATCACTATTTAACACTAAGTACTTTTTGTTGAGGTGTGTTTGGCGCTCGCAACTGGGGGACTTTGATGCCAAGTTCTGAGAGGGATTTTTTCCAGCTGTTACATTTGCATCTATGACCAATAGCTTCCAATAACTGCTTATTGTAGCAGGTGTAAAACTGTCCCTGGAACTAGAATAAGGTCAGTCAGAAACAGCTTTACATTTCAGGGTGCCCATAGCAATATGTCTGAGCCTCTCAGTTGAACTTAATTTTTTGCCCCTCTTTGCAAACTTTGTGGCTTATACAGCTGTCATATTTTAAATCAACTGTATATTCTACATGCTAATGCCAAAAACAATTACCTGGCAAAGTAGTAGGTCAGGAACTGCAGATTTCCAAAGAAGCACGCCTTATGTGAGATCAATTCAAGCAACAGTCTCTCTGAGATAAAATTAAATCGAGTTTGTCAACTGCTACGTTGTATGACTCAAGCTACAGGCTCTTAATTGAGAAGCACAGAACAGACCCAAGAGACAAAGCCAGCGATTTCTGCTGGTGTGCAGAGGGGTAGCAGCTCTGAGGGGGTCATTTCAATTCCTGGGCTGCTGTTCTATCACTGCATTTTACAGCATACGTTTTTTACTGATATTGCAGACATGCTAAAAATGTATCCTTTCTAATCAAAGCCACTAACACTGCTTAGTTATTCTACATGAAACATGATCAGTTACTACATAATGCTGTTGATAGGAAGACTAGGATATCGCAAACTTCAAAGAAGAATATTAAAGAGAATTTTGCAGAAGGAATGACAATTTTATTTTGGGGATTTTTCTCCTGCATCACAAGGCTCGCTTTAGTTGCTACCATTCATCTCCCACTAAAGCAAACCATAAAAACAGGCTGATTCCTGGCAATGGTTTTTCTTTATATTTATTTATTTAGAGACACTTTCTTTGTTACTTGCCTTGAACTATCATGGATGTCATATTATCCTTGTGAAGGATTTATTTTCCGAGGGGGATGCACAAGGTTCCTTTGCCCAACAGCAGGTATTTTCGTCTTATTTTCTGAATTGGAGTGGCTTGGAAAGTGCATAGAGAGAATTATTTGCCATTATGGCCTCCATTTTTAGAACAAAACATATGTGCAAATATGGTAATTATGTGCACAAATTTGGCACAAGACTACATTTAGAAATTTGGAATCAAATGGTGTTTCCCGTGAATAGTTCCTGCATTTTCCTTTTCAGCCACCATTTAAAAAAGAAAAAAAAATTCTCCTTGTAATTGGTAGATTCTTGCTTGCCTGAACATTGTCTGTTAACTAAGTTAGGTCCATAACTCGGTGACCAAAGTGAAACACACCACCTCAAAAGAATTCTTCCAATAGAGCCTGAAGGACATCAGGTCTGTATTTGGGCCTGAAGATTCTGATATTTGTTGAAATTCTAACAACAGTAGCCTGCATTAAAATGGCAAGATTTATAGCCACAATTACCATACATTAGGATATGAGACGCTGCAGTTATTGTCTATTCTCTGTAAAGGGAGATATCATTCTATGATACATGAGGTATTGCAGTAAGTGGGTATAAACAGGGTCTTTCTGTACATATATAGGGATAGAGAGCTAGATGCACTTCAGCTTAAGTCATCATCGAGTGACGGAATGAAAGGACAGCTCTGGAAGTTATTGATCATACACTGGGTGAGGGTCTCAAAGTGAAGCTGATCTTTAGTAACTATAAGGATCTGTTGTGACAAGCCAAGAATTTGGGGTAAGTCTGAAAACCCTTTCTCACCACGGGATTTGAAAAAAGGTTGGGCTTCCACTCTGTGCTCCTCTGGCACTCTGTGGTGGCTTTTGGTTGCTCCAGCAGCACAAAGCCAGTGGATCCAGACCACAGAAGAATCCTCTGGTAGCATAGAATCACCACAACAGCTCCTACTCTGCCCTTGTGCTGGCTGCCAATGCATGTGGAGTCACCAGGGGAAAGACAAGGCTAGATCTCTCTTATGTCTTGGTGTTCCTTAGATGCTAGAACAATCCCTTGATGGACATCATAGGTAGCTTGAACATGTCAGAGAGACCCTCCAGTTGCTCTAATTTACACCATGACTAGATCAGCACACCAATGGCCCCAGCACTAGGGGAGCGCAAAAGTGAGTTCAAGCTACCTATGTGCCCTCCCCACTGTAGCTGCACTGAATGCTTCTCAGCAGCAGTTGAGCATCTGTCCCCATATTCTTAGCTATTTAATATTCTGTAGGATTTTGTTGACTATGACATGACCTTTTAAGATAAGCGATTGAATGTGTAACCTTTACCCTGGAGTGGCACTCATACAACAAGCAAGTCTCCTGCTTCTCCTCCATCCCTGTTTACCCCCACCTTCTCCCATCCCTGTTTTTTTGTTTTGTTTTTCTTGCCACAGCCCTCATCCTGGTCTCTTCCTTGCTTTTGTCTCTCTTCCCTGCTTAACTTAATTGGCTATTTAGACACAGCACCTGCTCCCCAGTCATTTCCACTGATTTCACACCTTGGAGAAGACATGCTGCTTTCTGAAGTACCAATTCAGTCCAGCAAGGGAGAAGTGGCCTGAATGCAACAGAGGCAAGAAATGAGAGAGAGTGTAATGGAAAAAAATATGAAGTGGAAAAACACTAATCTGGGGGCGGATGACTATAGGATGACTATACAATGGAAGGAAGGAATGACTATAGAATCAGCAATTTTATGGCACCTAATTTTATTCCTTATTAAGACAACATTTCCAATTAAGGTAATGGGGATTTTTCATGAGTAAGGAGTCAAGATTTGCTGGAAACTTGTATCTGTTCCATTTAGAATTATGAAAATATCATATGACCCAACTTGGATACAAAAACATACAGAACTTTGGTGTTTGGGTTTTTTGTAGACTGTCAGGACCAACTTAAAAATTTTGAATAATATTTGGATCCAATCCAAAGTACCAGGAAAATTTGCTGCAATAAATTACTATTTCCCTCTGCAATTAAATTTATTGTCAGGCTGTAGGTGTAAGTTATATTATGAGGTTATAATAACAAAGTCATTTTGCAGGTTGCTCTGTGTGCGTGTTAACAGCTAATCAACAACGTTCTAACAATAAAAGGAAGTTTTGGTATCTTAACATTAACTTTGCCTAACTTCAATATCAAGATTAAGAGAGTTCGTTTAAAATGTTTATTTTGACCATTTTTAAATGCTGATCTACTATATTTATATAGTGAGGTCTCGCGGGTGTCTGTCCTGGGTGAGGACTAGTCAATATTTTCATTAACAACTTGGAGAATAGGGATGACACCAAGCTGGGAAGGGTTGCAAGCATTTTGGAGGACAGAATTAGAATTCAAAATGACCTTGACAAATTAGAACATTGGTCTGAAATCAACAAGGTGAAAATCAAGTGCAAAGTACCACAGTTAGAAAGCAAAAATCAAATGCAAATGATAAATGGGAAATAACTGGGTAGGTAGTAGTACTACTAAAAAAGATCTGGGGGTTATAGTGGATCCCAAATTGAATATGAGCCAACAATGTGATCCAGTTGCAAACAAAGGCTAATATCATTCTGGGGTGTGGGACATGGAAAGTAATTGTCCTGCTCTACTTGGCACGGTGAGGTCTCAGCTGGAGTGCAGTGTCCATTTCTGGCACCACACTTTAGAAAAGATGTGGACAAACTGGAGAGTCCATAGGAGCGCAACAAAAATGCTAAAAGCTTTAGAAAACCTGACCCCAGAGGAAAGATTAAAAAAAAAAAAAAAAACTGGTCATGTTTAGTTTTGAGCAAGGACGACTAAGGGAGGACCTGATAACAATTTTCAAATATGTTAAGGAAGATTTAGGTTAGATATTAGAAAGAACTTTCTAATCATAAGGATAATTAGCTCTGGAATAGGCTTCCAAGGGAGATTGTGAAATCTGCATTATTGGAGATTTTTGAGAATAGGTTAAAAAACATCTGACAGGGAAGGGCATGGGCGGCTGGTGATCCAGTCGTTGGCGGAGGTTAGCCCACGGCCCCTTCCCTTCTGCCCAAGGCCCCCCTGCCTCTCCCCTTCTTACCCCCGTTCCCCCTCCCTTTCTACCCCCCACTCCGCAGGAGCCCAGAGCATCCCCACCGCAGTCCCCAGTCCCACCGCTGGGTGGCCGGGCGACACAGCTGCAGCATCCCTAGCCCTGGTGCTCCGGGCGGTGCCACCACAGTGCCCCCAGTCCTGGTGCTCCGGGCGGCCAACCCCAGAATGTCAGATGGCGTGGCTGCAGTGCCCCCAGCCGCGGTGCTCCAGACATCGCGGCCCTAACACCACCTGCCCAGAGTCCCTAGGGAGGCAGGCCAGCCAGCCTGGGCCAGCCAGGGCAGAGCACTGGGAATCGCAGGAGGGGGCCTGGCCTGGGGGCGGAGTGTGGGCACGGCCATGCTAGGCTGTTTCAGGAGTCACAGCCTACGATACCTGCCACTCATGGGGAAGGGGGTAGGTTTATTTGGCCTTGCCTCTAGAGATTAGATGACTTCTTGAGGTCCCTTCCAGCCCTTCATTACCATGACTCTATGCGACCTCTCCTTGGAAGTGCAAGTACCCAAATACCACGAGAAAGGCTTTTCCAGTCACTGCAGTATATTTCAAACATAAATGGTGCTAGGAAGTGGTTGGAATCTTACAAGAAGGCCTCGACAGACATTTCCAGATTGATTTCTGGAACCGAGCCTTTTGGTTAATCTCAATGATTTTCCTGTCCAACAGATCAAGGTGATGATTTTTTTCCTCTTCTCAAACACTTAGAATGGCCTCAGATTCATAATGGCTAATACAGCAATGGGAACACACAGGGTTAAAACCGGTAAACTGAGTACAAAATAAGCAAGGCCGTTGGGTTTCAGCCCCAGTATTTTGAATGCTCTGGGTAGTTCTAATTGTAGCATGCCCCTTGGAAATTTGCTTCCAGCACCCAGAAACCTTAAAGGAAACAGTAAAAGTGGAAATTTGAAGACTGGAAAATTAAAAGTATGGTGGATTGTTGAAAGCAGACCTCAAAGTCTCAGTCTTTCCTTACAAATAAAGAAAGACATCTCCCATAGGTACATTACATCAATGACAAAAATCTAGTTACATTGAAAATCCATCCCAATCACAAACCCAAGTATATTGCTTACATTTTGCTTCCTACACGGGTTATGATAATGGAGCAGCATTGCTATAGGTTTTCTTTAAAAGGTTTTTCTTCCAGGAAATACCCATTGTCTCATTGAAACTGGAAGATGCAATTAGCAGATAGAGCTGTAAGTCCTAATGGGAAAACCACTTGAGTGATCACAAGCCACCTCTCACCCTCATTGGTTCCAGCATGGCAGGTGACAGAGACTTGGTTAACAGAATATTTAGGTTCCTGAGCCACGGGCAGGCACCTGATTTTGGTTTCTTCAACTCGTGTGCTTACCGTATCCACAGGGCCTGACAATTTACTCACTTAGAAACTCTCAGCAATCTTACATTATTTCCCTTGCTTAAAAAAAACACCTGTCTCCACCAGTCTTCTACTTCACTCTCTAATCAGCACAAACAAACAAACCTGTTCTAGTCAGTGGCTGATTGCAAACCCTATTTAATCTCTCTCCGTGATAACAAAAAATGAACTAACTCCAGCTTCATGTCGGCCTGTCAGAGGAGCCGTGGCACAGTTCATTTTCGCATTTTGATAAGTTGGCACTGAAGGCTTCCGATGATGACTCTGAAATGAGTTTTTACAGCCAGGTTCAAGAGCATTTTTACTCTCTGAAAAGCTCTTGAAAAGTCCGTGGGCATGCGTGCCATTTACAGACCACAGGCATAGCACAGTCTGTGTTTCCTTCTCATGCATGGTGATCCACCTCAGTGCTGTGTACACGACAACAAGGAAGTTTAAGAACCCTGTAACAATGCAGTTGCAAGTTAGAGTTCACACGGGACCCAACCTCACTGCCACCACCAGCATTAAAGTTTTGGATTGACCTGAGTTTTAATCTGATTGGGGAGACATAGTCAGGTCCCATCTACACTAGTTATTATAGTTATGTTGCAGTCACTTACAGTGTTAATATAAATGCAGACTCTATGGAATGTTTGGCACCTACAAAGACAATGTATCATTTGTGTCATTTTGGTGCAAAAGAAACTTCTCCCATTCTTGTTCCACTTGTAAACTAGTTCCATGCTTAGTGAAAACACAGCTTGGATATTTCACGTTCACATGGCCACTGAAAAACCAAAGGGTATATACTGAGGAATGAGTGAGCCAGTTGACAACATGAAAACTGACTGAAGCCTTTGCCCATCCCTTAAAATGAATTTTTTGTGTGTCTGAAAAACGTTTTCTCCCCCTATCTCTTTTTTTGCTGTTGCACTCATAGACTCATAGACTTTAAGGTCAGAAGGGACCATTATGATCATCTGGTCTGACCCCCTGCATGCTGCAGGCCACAAAACCGTCCCTACCCTTTCCTTGACTCTGCTGATGAAGTCCCCAATTCCTGTGTCTTAGTGACTTCAATTGGCAGAGAACCCTCCTGCTAGAGATCCCTGCCCCATGCTGCGGAGGAAGGCGAAAAACCTCCAGGGCCTCAGCCAATCTACCCTGGAGGAAAATTCCTTCCCGACCCCAAATATGGCGATCAGTAAGACCCCGAGCATGTAGGCAAGAGTCTCCGGCCTAACCCTTGTTAGCCATTATACTGTTTGCCTACCATTGCTTGGTATTCCTCAGCTAATATGTTTTACCATTAAACCATTCCCTCCATAAACTTGTCTAACTTAATCTTAAAACCAGACAGGTCCCTCGCCCCCACCGTTTCCCTCGGAAGGCCATTCCAATATTTCACCCCTCTGACGGTCAGAAACCTTCGTCTAATTTCAAGCCTAAACTTCCCCACGGCCAGTTTATATCCATTTGTTCTTGTGTCCACGTTAGTACTAAGCTGGAATAATTCCTCTCCCTCCCTTGTATTTATCCCTCTGATATATTTAAAGAGAGCAATCATATCCCCCCCTCAACCTTCGTTTTGTCAGACTACACAATCCGAGCTCCTCCAGTCTCCTTTCATACGACAGGTTTTCCATTCCTCTGATCATCCTAGTGGCCCTTCTCTGCACCCGTTCCAATTTAAGTTCATCTTTTTTAAACATGGGAGACCAGAACTGCACACAGTACTCCAAATGAGGTCTCACCAGCGCCTTATACAACGGAAGCAGCACCTCCTTGTCCCTACTAGATATACCTCGCCTAATGCATCCCAAGACCGCATTGGCTTTTTTCACCGCCACGTCGCATTGTCGACTCATAGTCATCCTGCGGTCTACAAGAACCCCTAGGTCCTTCTCCTCTTCCGTTACTTCTAACCAATGCATCCCCAGCTTGTAGCTAAAACTCTCTAGTTCTAATTGAAATCAGAATCATATATGACAAAACAACCTGAAAATAGCTGTTCTCATGGTCTCATTCAGCCCTATTGGAAATATTTCAAGAATGCCTATCCTGGTGTGATTGCTAGATATCAGCAATCTGTTGGGTAATCACTGAAACTTTGGGTGCTTATTTGAGTACAGCTTCTGAACTTTGAGATTCACCCATCCCAATCAATCCAGTTGCACATTTTTGTGGGCTGAATATTATACACAGATGACTAGCAACAAACAAGGTAAGACTGGAGAGCAGAAGAGAAGGAAGATTTTATTCTATTGTCTGGGAAACAAAAACTCAACTTAATTGTTTCTTTGGTTTATTTAAACACTCAACACTGTTATGGAATCTAAGAACTATTTTGCACTGTTTATCTTCATCATCCTACTGAAGGATGCGAAAAGGACTTTCGGTTTCTCTATCATACACTCCCACCAGAACAGTGACTTATCCTGGGCAAGTTGGCAAATAGAATTTTTCAAGGTTGGAGGAAAGTTTCCTGTGTGTGTTAGGGGCGTAACTATTTTGTTCATCATTAATTCATGATGAAAATTCATCTCTACAAGGGGAAAGCCATTCTTCACTTCACTCTACAGGATAAATCATATTTCCTGCTCTTCTGATGCTTCTTCATCAGGGAAAATAAAACACCTCTTCCTTTCTGACAAAGAAGTCAGTTACCCAGTTCAATTCCCTATACCAGTTTTTCCCAAACTTGGGACGCCGCTTGTGTAGGGAAAGCCCCTGGTGGGCCAGGCCAGTTTGTTTACCTGCCCCGTCTGCCGGTTCAGCCGATCGTGGCTCCCACTGGCTGCGATTCGCTGCTTCAGGCCAATGGGAGCTGCTGGAAGAGGCACAAGCTGAGGGACATACTGGCCACCGCTTCCCGCAGCCCCCATTGGCCTGGAGAAGTGAACCGCGGCCACTGGGAGCCGTGATCGGCCGAACCGGCAGATGGGGCAGGTAAATAAATTGGCCCAGCCCGCCAGGGGCTTTCCCTACACAAGCGGCGTCCCAAGTTTAGAAAACACTGCCCTATGCTATCCCTTTTGCGCACGCATGTTTTTCTACTTTGCGGGACACAGCTCCTTGGTGCCTCCTTCCCTGAAATGGCAATGAACATCCCGGGGTCTCACTCCCTTGATGCTAATGAAAACTTTTCCCCCTCCAAACAAATGTTGCTTCAAAGAAATTTCAAAATTAAGCAAGCTTTATGAAGCTCCAATAAACGTGATATTAACTGATGGCATACTAGAGAAATTGGCGGATTTCCCAGAGCATCTCTGAGGATTCACCTGAGTCTATTAGTAAATCTCTTTCAGTGTCAGAGAAATACCTAGAATGCCAGTTTTACAGACTGTATCAACATCTAATCTAAAGAACCTAATACTCTATCAGACAAGCACAGCCTTCTTATTTTAAATTTCCCTTGTTAGTTTCATTAAGTTATTCCAAAAGGGTGATACAAAGAAATGCAGTACCAAATAGTTTAAAATAATTTAATGAGCCCCCCAAAACTCCTATAATTAATGCTATAGTTCCTTACTGAATATATATTTCATTTTTCAAAATAATTGAATATCACTACTCCATGCCAGAGTCTAAACTAACTTTCCAAACAAGCCCATGCATGAGGAAAGAATATTTATAATTTTACAACACAAAAATACTTAATCAGGATTTTTTAAGCATCTGTACCACTGCAGATGATGAAATGTACAATAAAAAAAGAAAACCCTATTTGCAAAATTGAGACGAACACCCATAAATGTGTTTCAAACTTCTCTTTTGAGACAACTGTGGTGAGCAAAGTGAACATGTCACATTGTGTCATCATGTACACTGGGGTGAGATTGTACATTCTAGTAGATAGTAGCATATTACACCAATTTGGTAAAGTGAAAATCCATACACAAAGTGTAGGAAACAAACCTCCCCATTCATTGATTCTTGTCTACTATTGGCTGCACCCAACCCTCTGCTTCCCTCCCCACCCCAAAAAAAGAACCTGAATGCACCCAAATTTGCAGGATGTGGAAATCTGGATCCATAGCCAAAAGTGACATTTTAGGACCATGTCTAGTAAAAGTGACAGATTTCTATATTTACTCTCATTGGCTGGAATTCATTTGTGGTAGGAAAGGGCTACGAAGGGGGATCTAAGCAAAAGAGCAGTGCAGGGGGTACTGTGCACCAGCTATTCAGCATGGAAAGTGCTTTTGTATTGGCCCCACAACTGTGGATGCATGGGATCCACACCAACAGATCCAATAGCCTCAACACCCTGCAAAATGAGGATGTGGCTACTATTCCAGTTGATAGACTATGCGGGGGCGGAGGGGAGAAGATAATAGGTCAGGATGGGTGTGTTGATTTTTACCTCCTCATTCACTCTGCCTCCACCTGTATAGAGCGCAATGACTCAGGTTTTATGCAGGTAGAATGTATTTCATACAACATGTGCTTGTTTCATAAGTCAAAAGATTACTTCCCGAGCTGCCAATACTACAGACGCAGCTGGATTCTGAGAAATCACACTCTGCTCTCCCTGCCTCAACAGTACATCATCACCAGGAACAAACTCTGCAATCTAGCTGACAGTTTTGTTATTAATACGATTTCCGTTATTACTTATACAGCACATACAGACGTGCTAGGCATTGTGTTGTTGTTGCATGAGGCAGAATAGATTGTCGTGGTCAAAGACACCCACGCATTGATTTTAGTTCAAAGACTCAAGTCTGAGGCCAGTTTATTGACATACATACCAGTGCACTGGGGTGCAGTCCGAAGACTGACACCCCGAGGACCGCTCACAGGCAGCTTTTATTTCATTAAACCGCAAGCAAAGTACAAACAATACGTCATGAGTTAAGAAATTGGGGTTGGGGTCAGTCGCCCCTTCCTGGCACCTTCCTTATTCTTTTCCGAGAATTGGGTGTTTTATTTGGGTACGGGGGCGCTTGGTGGTTTTCCCCAGGGGTGGTACTTGGCACCAGTTTGGGTACATTTCTCAGCAAGGTACATGTTATTTTCCGGGGTTTTACGGTTAAGGGGGTTACCATGGGACGCCTAAAGAAGATCTATGATTGGCTAATTTTCAGATAGCTGGACTTGGAAAGTTTGCAGATAGCTGCAACTGCAAGAGTGATCAGCTCTTTGCAAAAGCAATTTCTTAATTATTTCATAAACTTGCGGTTATTATATTGCTAAAGCAGTTTCTCTTGTAGCCTTTAGCATTATTCTTTGTTTTTCCTTCCCCCTCCTCTGGCCATTACCCTTGACTGAGTTTGGCAGAGAACTGTGTTGTTCAGTCTTACTTAGGCCTGGGCCTGTACTACTCTGTGTAAGGGTAGTCAGCATAACAGATCTCTGTTGGAGGGTTTATTTTGGGGCCTTCAGATTCACAGCTTTGGCTATTAAAAAGAAGGCCCCCCGTTCTATTTCCCCACAAGATTCAATCTCACACTGCCATAGCTGTATTTGGTTTACATTGCTCAGAGTACCAAAAAACATGTTTGTGTTAGTCAAGTAAGCAGATGTGACTCAAGGACACACAGGGACACCTGGTAAGAAGGTGTCATTCTTACATTGTTATTTATTGTTTGCCTCCCTCTACCGTGAAGGTACAATACACAAAGTAACACCAGCCCCTTCCCGGAGCGCTGACAATCTAGAAGGTACACACTTATTACAGCACATGCTCAAAGGCCCATCTTCATGGAGGCAGAAATATATTTTTTTAATACCATGCCAGAGGCACCTAGAATTTAAGGCAAACAATTCCCATCCTATTGTTGTTATAAATCTAAATAAATACAGCACAAGACAGAATGCACTAGGAAATGCAGAGGTAGCAAGGTTGACAGCATACTGTGGGATGGGCAAGGGGAGTGTAACATTTAAATTAAGTTATCAATCTCAGTTCTGGGAGCATCACAGAAGTAGTTGGGGGGAGTTAAAGGGACTTCTCTGACTACAATCACACTAGGAGGATTCTTCTGATTAACAGGCAGAAAGATACACATACAGCTGTGTTTCTGTGGAGTTGCAGAGACACCCAATGGCAAGTAATATGTCAACACTTTAATATTGGTGGTAATTCAGCTTTTAATAATTGAACTTTGGTATCCATTGCAATAAAAATTCACACGAACACCCAAGGAGTTCAGTAACATGCAATTCCCTTGTCATTCTGCAAGAATTATGTTCACTTATGTAAAATGTTAAACCTAGGTGATTATTTTCTATCAATACACCCCAGACCATATTAAATTACAAGTATACTAGTGTCTGAAGGGCAGATCCTGCTACCCTTATTTATGCTGCATAGCACCTCACTCTGTGTGCAGTCTCAATTTCAGCAGGACTGCTGGCAAATAATACATTAGTCAATCAAGTGAAGTCATCAGAGCCCCAGCCTATGTGAACTACTCTTTGACTGTTCTATACTAGTATTTTTTTCCTGTCACTGGAAAACAGCAGCCTGTCATTTCTGCAGATCCAAAGACCTGATTCTGTTATGCACAGACTGTTGAATCCACTTTGACTATAAATCTGACAGGTGTTTTCCAGGCAGGCCTGGAAGGTAACTGTGCCACCCATTCCAGATTTTTATGATTAGCCTTATACTTGGCAAATGCCTAATGGCAATCTTTCAATGTGTGTAATTTATGTAAGAAAAACGTATCCATTAAATACTAGTAATTTTTAGATAGAAAACAGTGAAATAAAGATATTTATCATGAAGAATTCTGCTTCACCTTTACTGCAGCTCTCCAAAGGTGTTTTTATTCTTCTCTTGATGTCTGCACCTAACACCAATTAACTCTGAAGCAAGCAGGATGCACACAAAGAGAACATATATTTTCTGAAGTTTGGGCACTTCAGAAGGACAATTTTCTTTCCTGGCTTTCTATTGTATACATTTGCTTCTTTACTGGTGACTTCATACATTTGCTATACAACTTATGCATTATACTGACCACAATGATTCTGCAAGGTTACCTCTGATGAATTACTTAACAGATGAGACTATCTGAAGAGATACTTCAAAACAAAATATAAATATTCAGTGTGACAATCTTGGTCTCTTGTACCAAATTAATGCAATATAAAAAAAAAAACCCTACAACCCCTCTCCCTCCCCCCTCTATCTTCCTTGTGCAAAAAAACAGTTACCAGTATTTCGTGGACCACTTTCAATCACTAGGACTGGAAGAAAAACTTGAGGCTGTAAGATGCTTTTTTAAAAGGAATTTAAAAAGGAACCATGTGCTCTAGTCCGCTTTAGGATACGAGATCACACTGTCTTCATAAATGCACGCTAAATGATATCGACAAGCCTTTCTGCTTGTTCACCTCCAATACTTAGATGATAATTCTATTTGGGGTTTTTTGTTTTTTAATTTCTGTACCAGGTAAGAGTCAAACTAAAGACTAATGGAAGTGACTGCCCAATTTTTACTGAGTTACACCAGACTGTATTTTTTGCTTTTTGTTTTTCCTGCACAGAATGTAAGTGCACTGTATCTAGCGCTCATTAAATACTGACCTAAATCCATCTCCCTTCATTTCCTTGTAACATGGCATATTTTCTGATGGTTCTAATCAGCCTAGTGGAGCTGCACACCTCAATTCCATTAGCTAAAAAGTTAGCACACCCACACTTACACCCTGAGTTATTGACTTTTTTTGTATCTTGTAACCATCAGACACCAGGAAGAGAAAGCAGTTGTGTTAATTATAAGAAAAGAGTATTATTTATTCCAATTCTCCATCTTGTGGTCCTTAAAAAATGAGGCTGAATGAAACACAGCACTAAAACATATTAAACTAGAGCCCATTTAGCCTCCAATTTATTTTCTGGATCTCACCATTATATCATACCCTCAGGTGTCCAGTGTCTTTTTGGGCTCTGGACATGCTGAGACACAACAGGATGTCCAAAATGTCCTGGGATTTTATTTTATTTTTAATTCCCTCCATCTGGAGGACAGCCTCCATCAGAAAAACTGCTCTAAGATCAATATTTGGGATTGTCTGGTTGCATACTCTTTCACTCTGTTTGGATTCAGTATTACAATTTCATTTAAGTAATAAAATGATCAGAAATAATCTCTGACTAATTGCATCATGTATAAAATGTTCTAAGATGATAAAGAGATGCAGGTCCAGGGTAATACACTTCAGGCTAATGTTTATTATTTTCAAATATATATATATTGCAAATCCAGCCTGGATGCCACTGTTATCTCCCCTACTGAAGAAGCATTAATTGGGCAAAATTCAGTTGTTAACTACCCTTTAGCTGCTAAACAAAGTGTGTGTGTGTGGGGGGGGGGAGGACAGATAAAAGAGAACATATGCCACATAGAAGACAAATAGAGTAAGAGCGTAAGAGCAATAGCCACCTCAAAATTTGCTACTGCTGCTTTAGTTAACAGTCACTTTGTTAGAGCATTAATGGTCCATAGTGAACTAACAAACCAGCAGTTAATTGCTAGTAATGACTGGTTTCTTGGGGATTATTGCCTAAATAAATCTCAAAAGTTGTGCTGCTAAGTGATTTGCTATTTCTTTAAAGTTGGCAACAGAGCCCAGCATTAGTCAGCTACAATATTCACTCTGAACTTGATTCTACGCACAAAGCAAAATATCAGTGTCATTGGTCATCAAGTTTCCATCTTGAAAAATTATTATTTAACATCTGGAAGGTTAAAGAAAAGCCAGACCAATATTCTTTGTTTTCTAGCCACTTTAGGAGGAACATACCTCTGAACATGGACATATCTGTTGTTCAAAAAAAAAAGGGGGGGGGGAAGGGGGGGACAGTCTTTTCCTCCCATCACACAGCATTGGATTGTTATGGAATCATCATTCATCCATTTGCAGAGTAATGTGCTGTTAGGGTGTGCATTTAGTGTTTTGATTTCAAAAACAAAGATCTTATGAAAATTATCTAAAGCGAGATCAAGAGATAATGGCCACTTGGGAGACCCATAAGAATTCCTATTTATACCAAAGCTTTGTAGCTGAAACTTTGTGTTGTTATAACCTTTATGGTGTGGTTAAACATATACTGCATCTTCTGGTCAGTTTTATCTCAGGAGAGAGTCAAAGGGAAGGAAGAAATACTATTTGCTTGTACATTTATAGTTGAACCTTACATATGCACATTGCAGCAAATATGATCTTCAAAATGGATCTGACCCTCACTCACCTTAGCAGCAGCTGAGCTATCAGGCTCAATGCCACACACCCGAGGCACAGGACAGGATAGCTCAGAGCTCTGGTACAAAGCCCTGTGAGGGAGTGACAAAAATTGATTACTGCATAACTGTGTGGTGGACCAGGAGACATGAATGAGTTAGTGGTTTCAGGTGTATTCAGAGTAGACTGTTGCCCATGTAATAAAACCCACTGACAACAAAGGGTGCTAACAGTGACAATCAAAGATAAAAATTCAGGGACTGACTGGGCCAAGAAGATTGAACTACTCTTTGGGCTGGTCTACTTGTGTGTGGGGGGGTCGATCTAAGCTATGCAACTTCAGCCACGTGAATAGCGTAGCTGAAGTCAAAGTATCTTAGATCGATTTACCTGGGGTCCTCACGGCGCGGGATCAATGGCCATGGCTCCCCGGTCGACTCCACTACCGCCGCTCGCTCCGGTGGAGTTCCGGAGTCGACGGGGAGCGCGTTCGGGGATCGATATATCGCATCTTAACGAGACGCGATATATCGATTCCCGATAAATCAATCGCTACCCGCCAATACGGCAGGTAGTCTGGACGTACCCTTAAAGGCCTTTCGCCTGTACAGAGATCTGTAGCATGTATCCCTGCACTCATGAAGAGTCTCATTAAAGGCAATGGGATGCACATAGGTCCACACGCTAGCAGAGCCCAATGCGCATTCAAACTTTACTCTCTAAAGATGGTCTCTTGCAGCTCAGGGTTGAAACACTATGGAAGGACAATATGAAGAAGCTTGCATGTCTGAAACCTGTTGTATAAAAGAATAAAGAATTTGAGCCTCCAAGGATGATAATGTTCACCCAGCACCTTTCAGTAGCACACACTACCATCAATGTAAAAATCAACACACATACTCTTTTAAAGTCACACTCATAAGATAGTATCAGAGGGGTAGCCGTGTTAGTCTGGATCTGTAAAAAGCAACAGAGAGTCCTGTGGCACCTTATAGACAGATGTATTGTATAACAGATGTATTGGAGCATAAGCTTTCGTGGGTGAATACCCACTTCGTCAGACGTATGCCACAAGACTCTTTGTTACTCATAAGATACAAACAGAAAAAAATGTTGCACAGATTTAGTATTACCAGGAATGGGGGAAAGGTTTAAACACTGGAATACAATCGTTAGAAGAGCAATAAAATGAAATAGGGAATATTTCTACAAGTTGTCATCCTGCAAAGTCTAATGAGAGTAACAGAAGATGAAATCCATGAATAGTTGACTTAAAGGTTTATCATTTCTCTATTAATTAAAACAAGGTGCTTCAGTCTTTGTAATGCCTAATGTCCATTGCTGTTAGCAAGATTTTGAAATACATAAATATCACCATTCATCTAAGGATCTAAACATTTTGCAATCATTAAACATCACAAGCACTGCAAAAATAGGCAAATACTCATTTTACAGATAGGTAAACTGAGGTACAGAAAAGTTAAATGACACACCACGTCAGCAGCAGAGTTGAAAAGAAAACTAGCATCCTGATACCTGATTCTCTAAACACACCCTCCTTTTTAGAGATGGCAAATATGCCATATCAATGACTCTCTGTAACTCAGATGGTTAGACAAAAACAAAATTATATAAAGCAAGTTAATTTACTGACTCCGTTAACTTTTCTGGGGTCATGTCAGGGATCAATGTCTCCTTAGGGAAATCTTAGAATCTTTACAGGAACAAGCGAGCACACCTTGCATATAAGAAACAAAATCTGTATTTGCTTAAAATTTTACACCAAATTTGTATTTATGACATGTTTCCAGGTCATCATATTTCTTGCTATTTTTCTCAATGCCCTTAAATTAATAACTCCATTGAGCATGACATCCCATAAATATTTACCTCTATAAAAAGAGAAGACATTCTTACTTTCTTTATCGTGTTCTTCTAGCAGCAACACATACCAAAGGAGTCAGAACTTCAGTGGTCAATTTTCTATCTCAGATTTCCTTCCAGTTGTGTATCATAACAGGCTGGTTGAAACCCGAGTACTTCTAAACAACGGAGAAATCTCCAAGAAGCTGGACTTCTCTGTGTCCCCCAAATGACAGTTCAGTAAAAAATAAGGCACGGAGGATAAAACTCCTCTCATGTGGTATCAGGGCTCTTAAACTGAGAGTTTTAGTTTTAGGGAGCTCATTGGACCTAATTGACTTCACTTGGGCTGAATAATATGCAAATATTTGTAAATTCCATAGCATTGATTTACTATCAGGCATAATTATAAATTCTGAACATTGGCATATTAAATGTCCCAGGGGAAAACACAAAGACCAAAAAAAGAGACGATAATACAAAGTACACTCATTTTCTTTGAATTTTTCCCCACCACAGATAAAACACAATGCATCTTTATGAAAATATTTATGCTGATGGTATTTTTCTAGGTATTAAATAAAGCAGTCAGAAGAAGCAAAAGGTAGTGTGGATGCCATCAGAAGCCTAGGCACAGAATTATGCCTAATATTAACTGGTGCTGAACATCTATGAAATTAGTGGGCCTAAGCAGGTTTTCTAATTCTGTTATAGGAAGGAAAAGCAGAGACCTGGTATTCTTGCTCACACTTTTTTTGCCTTCAAAAGAGATTTTTGCTTTATCCTAACAGAATTCACCAATCACAAGAGTCTGATATTACAGACAAAGCCATGATAAGACTTGTAAAAGTTTGCCTAAAACCCAACCGCTACCCAAAACAGTAACTTAAATTTAGCGTTAAACAACAAAACTTTAAAAGAATCAACTCTTTTGGTAAACCTCATGCTAGCTCTTGCAGACTAACTTAGGCTCTGAGAAAATTTAATAGCCATGAATTTTTAAAAAAGCATATCCTATTGTCAAATTCATGTTTTTTAATAAGAAACTTAAGTCACGTGACCATCGCAAGATGAAAAGGTTATGTGAATGTCAAGTAAAGGTTAATTCATTTGATTCAACAAAAACCTAACATGTCAGGTAGAAAGTTGTGAACAGAAGGATCTCAAATCAGGTTAGTAGGGCTTTTGGTTTTTTTTACATTAGTGCATCCCAAAAACTCAGTGTTCCATCCCATTCCACACCCTCCTCCCAAACCTTGCAGAGGGCTTCCTGTATTCTAACAGCCTTTCAGTAAGTAATTCTGGAAAGTATGTATTGCCGGCAGTTCAATGCAAGGCTCCCGATTATTTTTATTGTTCATTATTTAGTGGCAGAGTATCAATCTACAACAGAAGACATGTCTGCAACAGAAAAGTTTATAAAAACTCTTGATGAAATATGCATGAGCGACTATGAAAATGTAATAGTACATTAAATGTCGGAATATCTCTGAATACACTAAAGCCTATTTGCTTACTTTAGAGCACACAATGAATTTATGGTAATAAGTTTGGGAAAGTAGTACATCAGTGTTGCTAAATATGCAGAGCAGCTGTTTCTGTTATTATAAAATGGCTAATTTTTACTCATTTGTGACATGGGTTCATATATGGGTAACAGCTGCAGTTTCGACCAGCTGCATCCTGATGCTAAATGCACACATCTAAGCAGTTAGATGGAAGTCTAGATTGCCTTACTTTACAGCACTAAGTATTAGTGCCTTTCCAAGAAATACCCTGAAGGTCATTGACAATTAAGGCTCCCCACGGTCCCTTTCACTCAGGGAATGGTGGCTAGCAGACACAAGGTCTCCAGAAGTCAGCCACAGTATTGTAACATAGCAAGTACTGTAGTAAGTAACTGAGCTGCATGAATTAAAGAGGATGCTGAAAGGGCTTCCTACCTGGTACAAGTTGCTACTTCCCCTCACAGCCTGGAACCCTAGATGCTGGCTCTTCTCCTTAATTGCTGAGATAACACGAATTTCTCTAGTAAGAAGTGGAAAAAAATAAGAAAAGGTTCTATTGGTTGCTGCCTTCTCCTTAAAAAGGTTACTTCAAATGCCTCTCTCTCTCTCTCTCTCTATTTATTTTCTCTCCCTCCCAGAAGAGCAGTTTAGAGGGAGAGTAACGGAGTGTTTATCCTGGCTCTGAGGATGCACGCTTGTGCGATAACTGCTTGCTCCCTGCAGTATAGCTGGCATGATGTGATGTGCATACTAAAGCAGTTTGCATTAGGCAAGGCTTAGCAGAGCCAGCTTCCCAGTCTCCACCTTCTATATCACAGAGCACGCTTGCTTTTTAGAAAACAGTGGGGCTGTAACGACACAAGAAGATAGAGCGCTGGTTTAAATATAACTGCATCTTCTTTGGGGATAGTGTTTAAGCACAAGGCTATATTTAATCTCAACTGCCCTGTGCACACATAAAAGGAACTAGTTTATAATTATAAATAAAAATACAATACAGTCACATGAATGTGTGAAGACTCCACATTATCTGCTATTGTATGACAGATGACACTAAAAGGAAAAAACTAATGAGACATCCCCAGTTAGGAAACATTTTATGTGCTCCCATCTATCAAGCAGCAAAGGAGTAAATAAATAAAACCCCAAGAACACGGAGGCTTAAGTGTCTATAGACTAAAAAGATAAATGCATAATTTTTATATACTTTAATGATGACTGAACAATGGCTAAACTATGAACAAGCATTAGCTCCAAAGTACTACATTGGTTATAAATCTGACTAAATATTAGAAATGGGCTCAAGTTGTAAAAGTCAAATTTGGATTTTGAACATGAATCCGGGGATTTGGCTCAAGCGTGTCTATCAATATCAGTTACACCCATCCATATGCACCCCCTCGCACACACACACATGTAAAAATAAAGCTCTAAGATCATACATGAGCATGTAAAAAATTCCATTGCTTGCAGGTCATGTAGAGTATATGTAAACCACAAGCTGCTTGTGTTCTTTTTCATCAGAGATTCATTTCTTAGTTAGCTGGATTATTCCAGCATTCACTCATTTCTTGGCCACATTACCATGCTCGGAATGGACCATAACGTTCTGGCCCTATTGTTGCCATCAACGGCGTCTCCTATAGCCTGCTGAATGGTCATTTGGGTATGTGATGATTACTACCTAGCAAACAATTAGCTTCATTACTCTAGACTTGTCTTCACTACCGGGGTAAGTCGACCTAAGTTACGCTGCTCCAGCTACATGAATAACGTAGCTGGAGTCGATATAGCTTAGGTCGACTTACTTCCATGTCCTCACTGCACCGAGTCGACGAGAGATGCTCTCCGGTCGACTTACCTTACTCTTCTCGGGGAGCTGGAGTATCAGAGTCCACTGGAGAACGCTCTGCCATCGATTTAGCAGGTCTTCACCAAACCCACTAAATCGACTGCTGCTGCATCGATTGCAGCAGCGTGTATCCCCCAGTAGTGAAGACAAGCCCTCACTGTCCACAAAATTCAGAAAACACATGGCGCTTCCTTCTGGTGTTCTTTATCTTGGTTTTACGCCCCTCTACCACGGGGGGTTTATCCGTCTTCCTGTGAAGTGGTATTTATAGCATACTCACCTTTTTAGTACTGCCAGTAGATGTGCAGGCTTTGGACACCTTGAATTAATCAGTTCAATCGTATACTGTACCCTAACAACTCAATTCCACCTTTCATTTTTTAAGTATTCAGCAATATTCAGAGAGGCACCTTGTTTCTTGAGTTAATAAAGGCAACACAGCTTACATCAAATATTACCCTTTCTATTCTGGCAGATCTGTGGAGTTGTGGGCAGGGTTTCCATATCATCTCTATGGGCAAATATGTTCAATATTTAATTCATACCTAAATACATGTATTGGCATTTTGTTTTCTCCCAGTAGAGTAAATGCCTACCCCTTTTAAAAAGGAAGGATGGTCTAGTGCAGGGGTTCTTAACTTTTTTCTTTCTGAGGCTCCCCATCATGCTATAAAACCTCCACGGCCCACCTGTGTCACAACAACTGGCTTTCTGCATATAAAAGCCAGGGTTGGTATTAGGGGATAGCAAACAGGGCAATTGTTTGGGGCCCCATGCCACGGGGAGCCCCATGAAGCTAAGCTGCTCAGGCTTCGGCTTCAGCCCCAGGTGGTGGGGCTCAGGGCTTCGGGCTTCAGCCCCATGCATGGGGCTTTGGCTTTCTGCCCTGGGCCCCAGTGAGTCTGATGCTGGCCCTGCTTGACAGACAAACCTGCTCACGGCCCCCCAGGGGACACCAAACTCCTGGTTGTGAACCACTGGTCTAGTGGATTGGGCTCTTGTCTTTGACTCAGAAAACCTGGGTTAAATTCCTGGCTCAGCAACAGACCTCCTTGTGCAATTTGTTTAGTTTACTGGGCACTGTAGTTCCCCAGGTACAAAATGGGGATAAGCAATTCCCCACTTGCACAGCTGTGATTGTGAGGTGCTCAGGTGAAGGTCATATGAGAACCTTGATAAATATAAAGGATTCCTAATATACCAGGCAAAACAAAAATAATCATGATTAATCATGAGAAGAATAAACATTCTTCAACTGAAATTGCAGGATCCAAACATGCAATACATTTACAATCAAGAAACACAAGCTATATTACCCCACTTCCTACCTTAATGTTTCTTACAAACACACACACCACATACCTCAACATCCACACAAATTTCATCATGCTTTGGAACTTTAGATTTCTTAGAAGAACAGACCCCAAACCAAAACTGTGGATCTGAACATCCCCATTTTTTGAAGCTTTAGAATCCAAAACTGGGTCTGGATCTACATTTCATGACTGGTCCTTACTAAATTTTTAGAATGGTCTGAGCCAAATCCCAGATCTAAACACCCCTAAACTTTGTGAGGTTCAACATCCAAACCTGGATGAGAATTTTGCAGCACAGGTCCATTTCTACCTTCATGGGTTCAGATTCTGCTACCCATGTTGAGTAGCACCCTACTCTATGAGTCGTCCCATTGAGATCTGTGGAATTATTTGTGAATTAAGGTATTACTCAACATGAGTGAGGGTTACAGAATCTGACCCATGGCATAGCTGATGCTTCTCTCCCAGGGGATGGGTGATAAGGAACATAAACAGATCCTCATACACAGTCTGATCCAAAACCTATTGAAATCAGTGGAAAGACTAGCATTGATTTCAGTGCGCTTTGGATCCGGTCCATAGTACACTAAAGCTGTAGCACTATGCCAATTACGGTTATTTATATATTGCCTTGTAAATTGACTCAAATTAGACAAAAAACTGAGATAACAATAATATTTTCTTACTATCCCTTGCAAATATCACTGGCATGTCAATTGGGGGGGGGGGGTTTCATTACCATTACCTTTTTAAGTTTCCGTTTAATAAAAACTTATTTCCAGGGACAAGCATGCTGCAAAGTACTGTGCTCTCCTGGAACATTTAGTGTAAACTTTTTCCATTCCGTTGTGCTATCACCCAGTTAAAATTTATAATAGTTTTCATGGTATTTAATTATCTGTCGCAGTTAAAATATCTGCATTTATGGATCAAAGGAATCCATCCATTGACTTATCTTCTTAACATTCTCCAGGAATTATCAAAAATGCACTTGCTAGTCCCTAGTCCTGATTTTGCATTTGGATCTCTAATTTAGCCGCTGTAACAGATGTATGAACCCATTTCCCTATTGGGTCATACTTCTCAGGCTAGCATACGTTATTCTTTCCACAGTCGATTGTTAGTTTTGCATGTTTCACGTATAACAACATAACCTAGTAACGTTACCCTAACTAACACAAAATTTACGACAAGTTTTAGACAACAGAAATTATTTTTTGTTTAAAACAGTACCATTTTTTAGAAATAGTGACATTTAGCATCTCGAAACATCTCATTTTCATAATCAGTTTTCATACTAAATGTAAAAAATTTAGACTCCAGGTACAAAAATCATCATTTCATGAACAGTCACGCAAGGCAAAATTGGGGGGAAATTTCCAGCCACAAAATAATGAGCATAGCTATACTCTTTATATTCCTACGTTGGTCATTGAGAGTCTGAAACTGGCACTGCAATTGTGCAGCAATTGGTTATATAACAGATCAGTCTCCTCCATCTGGAAGCCACATCATTGAAAATGTGAGGACTGAGTATGCTTAAGAGAAGGGATGAAGACAAGCATATACAAAAAATGAATGTATGTTTGAGTTCCTGGGCACGCTCTGTCTGCACAAAGAGCCTGTAGCTGCTTTGTTAAATGAGCAATTCACATATTTTGGGTCCAGAATGCCTCAGAGGAACCAGAATGATGCAGATTATACCTTGATTTTAGTAAGGCTTTGACATAGTCCCATTTGACATCCTCATAAACTAGCTGGTCTAGCTGAAATTCCTATAAAGTCGGTGCACAACTGGTTGAAAGACCATATTCAAAGAGCAATTATCGCTGTCACACTGGGAAGACCAATGTAGTGGGCAGTCCAGGGTCTGGTACTAGTCAATATTTTCATTAATTATTGGACAAGAGTGGAGAGTATGCTTATAAAATCTTCAGATGACTCCCAGGTGGGAGGCATTGCAAGCAATTTGGGGGGCAGGATTAAAATTCAAAACAACCTTGACAAATTGGAGATGGTCTGAATTCAAAAAGACGAAATTCCATAAAGACAAATGCAAAGTACTGCTGTTAGGAAAAGTCAAATGCATAACTAAATAATGGGGAATAACTGTATACACAGTAGTACTGCAGAAAGGGATTTGGTGGTTATAGTGGGTCATAAATTGAATGAGAGTCAACAGTGTGATACAGTTGCAAAACAGCTAATATTCTGGGGTGTGCTAACAGAAGTATTATATGTAAGACACAGAAACTAATTGTCCCCCTCTACTTGGCACTGATGAGGACTCAGCTGGAATACTGTGTCCAGTTTTGAGCACCACACTTTAGGAAAGATGTGGACAAATTTGAGAGAGTCCAGAGGAGAGCAACAAAAATGATAAAAGGTTTAGACAATCTGACCTCTGAGGAAAGGTTAAAAAATGGACATGTTTAGTCTTGAGAAACCAAGACTGAAGGGGGACCTGGTAACAGTCTTCAAATATGTTAAGGGCTGTTATAAAGAGGACGGAGATCAATTGTTCTCCATGTCCACTGAAGGTAAGACAAGCAGCAATGGGCTTAATCGGCAGCAAGGGAGATTTAGGTTAGATATTAGGGGGGGGAAAACTCTAGCTATACAGAGAGTTTAGCTCCTGGAATAGGCTTTCCAGGGAGGCTGTGGAATCCCTGTCATTGGAGGTTTTAAAAAACAGGTTAGAGAAACACCTGTCAGGGAAGGTCTAGGTTTCCTCGGTCCTGCCTCAATATAGGGGGCTGGACTTGATGCTTCTTGAGGCCTCTTCCAGCCCTACATTTGTATGATTCTATTTGTCTGCTGCTGCTACCTGGGGCCCATTCTGATCATTGTGACTGCACCTGCTTCCTTAAACTACAGATCAATCCTAAAAGGGATTTTAAGTAGATTGTAAGTAGAGATGAACCAAGAGTCAAAAAGTTATAGTGATTTTCTGAAAAAAGTGTTATTAAGCTATTTTCCTAAAGCAGTGGATCAAGAGTTAAGCATAGAGGTAGCTGTCGACACGTGCCACACTCAGGTTATTCTTTATATCTGGCAGTATGATTTAGATATAGTTTGCTCTTATGGTCATGAAACAGCGAAATCCTGCAATGACCATTTATGTCAAAAGTATTTCTATTTTGTCTGTAAATACCGTGTCATAAGGAATCAAGACTGGTTTTATATCTAGGCATCTATATGTTAACTCCTCCATTCACTGGAAAGTCCTGGGTGGAATTTCTATGTGATTTGATAGATTTTTTTAAAAATGGTTTCAAACTTACAATTTTTTGAATTTTTGTCACCACATGAAAATAGAACACGTAGCTGTACTATTCCGCTATTTTTAGTTTTCTAAACTATTTGGTTAGCAATATTGTATTCTCACAAAGTGAGACATTAAGGAGAGAAATGATAGAGAAAGACATTAAAAATGTATCATTTGATCTTGCTTTTTCTTTTTTGCCATATGTCATTTGTGTTTTTTAAGCAGGGACTGTCTTATTAGATACTGGATGGCAATTCTAATACGTGTTACCAATTACTCTTGATATGTATTTTCCTTAGGGGCTTCTATTCATAGTATATTTCTAAAAATTGTTTCTAGATGATTTGGAGATTGTCATCTTGAGTATTAATTATATAATATATTACAAACTGGTGAAGTCTAACTGCAGCACTTGGCTTAATGAAAAGATACCTTTTTTCAATTTTTTTCTGATGCATTTAAGATCAATCATATGTAAACTTTCAAGACACCTATTGATAATTTTTCACAATAGTTTTATGTCCAATAGTTTTATGTCCAGAATTTTGTAAAATTATCTCAGTATCTACATTTCTCCATCAATTAGGGAAGGCTTGAAAACAACTTGTTATGCGTCAGATTGTCACCAGTGGTTACCAAAAAGAAAGCACTAGAAAGAAAAAAAGAAATGAAATGAAACAGCCTGTAGCTGATATTAATATAACCTGTTATTCTTCCTATCCCGTGACAGATGTGAGTTCTGAGTGAAATAGAAGTAACATTTGGCTGCCAAAAAAATCTTTAGACAGCTCTGCCAACAGACATTACACATTAACACTGACAATGTCTGATGTTCATTGTGCAAACATTCTCCTTGTGCTTCAAGTCAGAGCCAAAAGATATTTTATGGCTTCCATAAAGTTTAGTGGCAACAGCAAAGGATTTTTTTTAAATGGACCAATAGAGGAAAGCCCTCCCATTCCTGAGAAGACTGTAAGGAAACAGCCTGTAAGGCAGCCACAACCAATCACAAAGAATAGATATTGAAACAATGTATAAAATATATATAGGAAGGTCACACTTTCCATGAGGGACACAAAGCACTCTCCAATGAAACATTCAAAATATTAATGGGTACAACACACAGGACTTTTGCTTGTACTTTCAAAGCTGACTAGCAGATTTAGATGCTCAATTCCCAATAAAATTAAAGTAGGCAGCTCTGAAAATCTCAGCCTAAAAGTTGATGTTCAGTTCAAATAAATAGTTTAGACACTAATCTAAACTATCTGAATCTACACAACTGAGCAAGTGAAAGATTTCTGATGCTTCTGCATTAGATCCTGGCTACAAATTGCGAGGTAGCAATCTTTTCGGGGAGGGGGGGAGGAGGAAGGGGGACAGCATTGTAGTTTGTGTCTTAAAAGAACCAAGGCACAAAAGGGCATATGCAAAAATGAAAATGAAATTATCCAAAAAGAATCTCATCAAAGTTTGGATTCAAGTTTTCATTCTAAAATAAATTGACATTTTACTGATAACAATCTTATTGTTATTGCAAACAGAAACTTTAATCTTTTACCTACTGAAATGTGGCATGCATGTTTCAACTAGCCTGTGATAGCACTTTCAGCATGTTTTCTTGCCATTGATGCTAGGTGTCATGCATAGCTGGACATTTTAAAAAGAGCTCAATGCCTCAGAAGCCACTGCATTTTTAGGCTCCTGCAGTAGTCAGACCATTGAATTGACAATATCTCAGTTAGTTTGATGGTGGGAGACTGAAATCGTTATAGATACTGTGATTTCCCTGAGTAATTAAAAAGAAAAAGCTTGGTGTAGAACTGTAAGAACAAAACTGAAAACAGAACGGTGATAAAAAGTTGGACTCATTCTTTACTCACTGCAAAGTACAAATGAGTCTTAAAGCAAATGATCAGCACTTCAGCCCACTCAGACAAGTCTAGAACTTCACTTCCACTCCAAACCAAAGATCAGGACTTCCAGTTCTCTTCACGAAAAGATCTAGAATGTACTTACAGTCAGTTTCCCTAGAAACAGGCACATGACCAGAAAACCTCCCTTTCCACTGCAATGAGTTCATGACATTAAACCAACTACTCTACATGACTGTGCAACAAAGATGAAAAAAAATCCCCTTTATCATCCAATACGCTATTTGTTTTTCCATAAACAAACCATTGTATGTACTTAGAAAATATCATTGTTCTATGTGTGAGGCAATGTTAAAGGAAAATGATCCAACTCCCACAGATATCAACGAAAGTTAGATCAATCCCCTCAAGTCCAGTTTGTTGAGATACACTATCTGATCCTTTAGGGTTGGGATTTTTCAAGTGGCCTCCATGGGAGTCAGGCATCCAACTCTGATTGAAAGTCAATGGGAATTGGGTACCTCATTCCCACAGGCATCTTTGAAAGCCACAGTCTACTTGACCAAAGAGTAATTTAATTATATAGTTTTGTTTTAAAAACATTGTCTGAAATTTTAGCTCTCTGCCTTAGAAAATGAGAGCACGGAGTAGCTCAAGAGAACAATAGAAAAGACCTAAAGTGTCAAAACAAGATAGCTTTCCTTTCAGATAAGCTAATCTATACTTAATAATAGAGCACCAGGAGAAGGACACTTGTAACAAGTGGAGAAATATTACAGTGTTTCTCCTCTTAAGCAGTGAAATATAGTTATTAAATCATTGAAAACTCTGCACTTCTTAAATGTGCAAAAGAAAATTGGTCCCAATGAGATGATATGATCTTATTTCTGTGTTTCAGTATGGCAAATATGGACAGCAAAATTGAGAACGACAGTATTTTTTAATCAAACTTTGGGGTATAACCACAATTGTAGTATATCCATTTTGACTTGCCATAGAGATTTATGCAGAGATGTATAACAGGGCATATTAATACCCCGTGTTCCAGGATGCACAACTTCTGCAACACAGAAAGTGTTTGAAGTCATAAAAACCTTAAAAACCCAAGTGAACAAGTTAGATAATGTGATAACTTTCAATGGACTAATGTATATATACAGTATCTTTTATTGGGTCGATTAAGCATATTGTAACCTGCATGGACTACAGAGGAAAACCATACAGGGTCAGACTCTATCAGCCTTACTCATCCTATGTAGAGTTGTGGGAAAAGGAAATTGGGCATGGCCAAAACTCCACTGAGCTTCAGATATCTTTGCCTGATGGGATGTCCCCTTAGAGTTGTGGGAAGCTGGTCACAAATTGGAGTAGCCCTGAGAGATTACTCTATGTTCCTCTGGGGGCCAATTCAATCCCAGTAAAACCTGGGACTCGGGAGAGACAAATGTGGAGGAGATTCACATTCCCAAATGTGTCAGAAATACAGTACATGGTTTTCTTTGGGATAGCTGGCATCCTGCAAATTAAAGTCAGAAGAATATAATCTGAGCAGTTCCCCAACGTAAAAACCCCAAACCCTCAGAACAAATGTTTTATTGCCCTCCTTAGAAATCAGTTATGAGGGAGAGAATAGTATATCTACAACCTATGAGGCATGCAGCTAGTGTGCCAGCTTTCCTTTTGTGCATCTGTTCAGCAAAGCACAGCCAAGAGATATTAACAGATTTGTTTGAAGATGGTAACAGCAGCAATGAAGTAACAATTGTCACGAAATGGTTGCAAAGCTAACCCTCCGGCAGGTGAGTGATTAAGCTTTTACAGGCCATATTCAAAGAGGCAGTATTTCTATATCTTGTTATAGAACAAATTTTAGCTTAACTAGTATGACTAACCAGTTACCCACCTTTAGAAGTGAGGCAGTTTGAAAACAACCACCACCCTGTCCTATCCCTCTTCTGTGTCAGAAATGCGTTTGCAAAAAATCTATTTTATTTTCCTTGCAAATCACCAGCATCCTACAACTTTAAACTCTATGTGGATTTCCTGTCCTGAACCACCGAAAATAAAATAACATCTACAGCTACTATTTCCACTCTAATTTTATATAGTGCTACAGCCTTCGACAGCTTTCCATCCACTAATTCCTTTAACAACAGTTACTTCTTGGTACCACATACTACATACAGTTTATGGCTTCCTTTTTAAATCAGGTTTTATTGCCCAAGAGGAAACAAAGCATTTATTCCTAGCACTGTGGTGAACGTGGGCAGCACAGCTGGAGAAAACTAGTAACTAATGCCAATAGGCATTATTACCTCTTTCAGTAGCGCTACCACCCACAGTGCTACAGTACTTTGCTACTTAAAGCATCAGGTGCTGCATTTCATAAATTGACACTTCACTAGATTAAAAAAACATGGGTCTACAATAATCTTGCTGAAATCAACAAAAGCAAGGAAACAAAGTTGTGGCCTCAGAGGAAGGTGTACCTTTGTTAGAAGATAAAGCAGAAGACACATTTTGTGAGTTTAAGACACCCCATCTTTGTGCTTGCATTTTCTCAAAGATCTTTTGTTGTTGTTGTTGTTGTTAATTTCACATCCATGCAAATGTCAGATGTATGAAGAGTGACTTCCAGTTGGGAAAAACAGAGTTTTTAATAACTCTGCCAGAGGTAAATTCTCTTTGGTATAACAATTAAAAACTTCTTCCTAAGGATCACAGTGGTTCTGGGGCAAGTGTCAGCTACCGCACCTTACAGGTCCCAGACACACAGCAAGTCTGGCCAACAGATAAGGGGAACCACAGATTGTTTTATTCATCAGTGGGCAGACACAACAGTGTCAAATCAAACTCTCACACAGCATTGAAAGTTTTCGTTATACAAGCTACTTAAAGTACAAAGTGAAAACAGTGTAATGGGTGAAGAGAACTCTGGATTATTCTTTCCACTGTAAAAATCTAAGCTTCTGTTTCAGTAACAGGTTTGAGGAGAAACCTTCCTTGAAGAAGTGAATTTAGTGCTTCTGAAAGATCCAGATTAACAATAGAAGTATGACTAACTGACCAACATGCCCCCTCATGACTGGGCCTGACATAGGAAGCTCTTCTCATCTGGCGCCCTCTGCCAACAACCACTGTGGCCTTATGCTGGTCTATTTCCTCTTGTGACTTAGCTCTCTGACCAGGTCACTTTAAAGACTCTTCCCTTCTGGGCTACCAATATCCCATACAAATACTGTTCCACACAATTCGAATTATCAACACATGCCCATCACGGGCTCCTCTGCAGTTCCACTCTTCTCTGAGAGTAGTGGATTCCCAGACTTCTCTCCAGCAGCCTCTGCAACAGAATGTAGAAAGCCCCAAACCAAAGAAACCCAACTAAAGCAACCTCCACCCATCAGGGCTTGAGCTTTTAGTCCTGCCAGGTTCTCCTCAACTCCCCCTTCCTATTGCAGAACACTGATACCGAGGCTACTTCCCTGGGACCCTGCCCTTTTCCAGGCCTACCACCAGGGCTAGCTCCTCTCCTACAGCTTCCCAGTGGTTCCTTCCCCAGAATGAAGAGAGACTATCCCACTCCCTCCTGGGCCTCTCTCTGTCCTGGGTCCCTCTCCTGGACCTTTCCCTGTAGCTTTCACTTCCTTCCTTTTTGCAGCTGATCCAGCTTCTTTCCAGCTGGTTCTGACAATAAATCAAGCCTGACCCACCCTCCAGGTGCAGCAATGTGGGTTAATTGATCTCACAGACTCCTGTTAACCTTTTGTTTATCTGTGTGAGGTTTACATCCTATCACATTGGTCTAAGATTATACAGGACATTATGCAACATGAGAGTTTGGTGTTTTATTGGCATGGATTTGAGCTGGACACATTACTTACCAGAGGCAAATCCAGAGCAAGTTGGGCAGACCACCCCAAACAATTGCCCACCAATTTTCAACATATCACACCATCCTGTGTGCTAGTTTAAAGAGAAAAATATTGTAACATTGTTTGAGAGACTGTAAGCGGTTGTTTTCATTTTTAATTTAATTCTATATTTCATAGCACATCACATGTAACACTAGGGTGCCCTATTGCTACCAGTCCCAACCCTACAGAGTTTGGCGAGAATAGAAACGTTTTAGAAATCTTTACAAATTTCCCAGTATACCTTATCTCTACACAGTAATGTTGTAAAACCTAGAAATAAAGAAGAGTGAAACAAGGAATAAGCCCCTGACTTCATTCAAAATTTGTATTAACATAAAACCCTAAGACAATTTTTGTAGGTTATTGGTCAGTTAACTTCGCTCTCTCTCGCTCTCTGATTTTTGTATCCCTCAGTACTTATTTGGTTCCAACATAGCATGAGAAATGTTGCTGTGGGTATGCCAGGTAGAAGTGTTAATTTCTAAAGGTTTGTGTAGTCCAGTGAAAGCTTGAGACTTGCCTGTCACTGAAAATAATGCAGCTAATGAAATAGACAACCTCCCCTCTTGTAAAATGTTTAGGGCGTTAGCCAATTTTATTTTTTGAAGAAATATACTAACTCTATAAAACTGTTCAGAAGGAACAAAAGCGCCTCTATATATTTAGGGGGTTGGAGTGGAGAAATACGTTTAGGCATATTGGGCTTTAACATTGGACCCATCTGAACTGCTTTTTCTCCTGCAGTCATCTCACATGAAACCACAATATCATCATAGAATTAATATTGTGAGAAAACTCACTTTGACTTTACTGGAGGAAAATAAATTTTAATCACTATAATCCAAATCAACTCTGCAGCTACATGTTTTCATTTCAGAACAAAATGAAAAAGGAATTCTCATGGGTAAAGAATTACTAACATATCTGTAGAGAAGAACCATACAAGATGATTCAATATGAGCAAGATTAACTTTAGCACACCCTCACACACTCCTTTTGAAGCTCAGCACAAGTCCTTTACTGGCCAGTATTAAAAAATTATTACAGGAGTAGCTCCTTTCTAATAGATGTTGGGTTGTGCATGGTACAGTAAACTAATGCAAAGGGGAAAAGGAGGCCAGGAACAGACCACAGGAGCTAACAACACTGGGAAAGTAATAGCAAAATAAACTTGCAAACATGTCTGACTATCTTAGCGAACATCAGGGTGACTGTTCTTTGTTTGCAGAACGGTTGAGGGAGGAACATTTACTCATGAAGACATTGATATTTCATCTGCATTACAGGTATTTGCACCAAAAGTGCAGACATGCCCACACATATATCCATATGGGCTCAGTTGGCAAATATGGGACAGCATGTAAGGGCACTGCCTCAGGAGCAGAGCTTGGACCAAACTAATTCAGAGTCATAATTTAGTCCCATCCTACTTCCCCCTTCATGCCCATTTAGCTGTGCTGGCTGGCATGCTGGGGGAGGCCAGAGATCAGGTGGTGCCTATCTGTACAGGAAGGGGAATAGCAGCCCCAGAGATGCTGCTGTCTCATCATCATGTTGTAACCCACAATGAGAGTGGTCCAATGAAGGGGAGTAAGGAAGCTCTGTATTTCATTTTCCTCACTTTGCACAGGTACATAGGCCAGCTCACAACTGAGTGCCAAATATCTAGGCTTAGCATTAAAGCAGTAACAGCCTCCAGTGGAAGAGAGAAGATAGATCTTTGAGGTTGATTTAGGGCAGTGGTGGCTCATGTGCGTTTTCTCAACAGCGCCATCACCTCAGAGGAACAGAGAGGTGAAGGATAGTCTTTTCTCCTGTTTCTGAATCTGTAAGGCACCAGCTTAGTACATTACCTTCCATAATTACTGTGGACTATTATTAAACTGATTGCCAGATAACACCGTTTTACATGAGGAGAATTCTCTCTCAAGACCAGAGTTCTGTTGTAATATCAGAGCTCATATCTAGCCCCACTTCCATTTCCAGCAGACCTACAAACCGGTGTGAGCAATTTCATACTGAACTTGGCAGAGCTCACACAGCATTTGTGCTGAACTATTTGACTAGTTTAAGTTGTGCAGACATACATATAATTGTTTTCTAGAGAGGTGCCACTAATAGGAAATTAAAGATGGGCCAATAGCTGCAAAATAAATTCATTCAAAGAAACACTGAATTTACTTCAGTTGTGTTTGTGGCCTTTGTGTGTTGAGTTTCAACAGCCATTCTAGAGAATGAGTTCACCAGAAATACACCTGCAGAAATGGAACACTTGAAGGAACTATTAAAGAATATTCATAGAAAGAAGGTGTTCAACTTATGAACATGAATGGAACACTCGTGGTACGGAGACATGTCATCTGACTTGTGTGTCCAAAATTAACCAAGACAGTTGATGCTTTATTTCCATCACAGAAAGATGTCACAATATTCTTATTCTAAAGGAATTATGCCACATCCTTTAACAACAACAACAAAAATCCATCAGCTGGCCTTGCAAGAGGGAACTAGGGGCAAGACTCACCAATTCTTCTGTTCTATAGCACAAAACAAAAGGCACATATTTTCTCCCTTCTCCTCTCCATCTTTGCTTAGCACTGGAGAATGTGTATTACTCCCACATAACATACCAAAACCCAGACCTCAGAATCCTCACCAAGCTTCAGAAATGGACAAAAGGCACCTCTTAGTTGGTGGAAGGAGACTTAACAAGCTATGCAGGAGGAGAAGTGTTTTTCTCCCTCCTGTATAAAAGAGCGCTAGCAGCTCCTGCCAATGAAAAGAAATCCTAAATGGCTTGGAAGTAATTATTCTAATCATTTAATTTACACTTGCTGTTTCTGTTCCTAATTCTGCCTTTCAGTGAAATGGTGTTTATCCCTTCTTTATTGTCAGTATGCAAATGTTGTCTTCATTGCCGTGAATAGTAATGTCATTGTTATATTGCAACATACTGTACACTAAAGTTAAATAGAGGTGTGTGCACTAATGCAAAATAAATAGATCTATGTCATTAACCTATTGGGCTGTTCTACAGGGCCCAGATACACAATAAACAGATAACATTCTAGCATTACCATGTTTTCCATCACATCACAGCAGGGTCTTTCTTTCACCTGTTTTTTGTGGAAAACAGTAAAGAGCCAATTAATCAAACACAGGAGGAAGAGTTTTGAAAACATGAACACTGTTTTTGATATATTCTGGACTTTATGTAGATTGCACAGAAAAATACTGTAACAATCTGAATTGAAAGACAACTACAAAGCAAGCCCTTTGTCTTCAGCCTAAAATTGTGTGGGTAAATGTTTAAGAAATAGGCTGCTATCATGCAAACTAGAGCCTCTCATTAAGATACATTAGCATGTGAACCATTTGTGCTTAGTAAATAAACCTAGAATGTCTTCTTGTTATGGAAGAGGAAATTACTAAGTAAACAGCCATTCTCCTCTTTTTCATATCAACACAAAAGGAAGAGATACCAGTCCTGTATTATTAAGCAGCAGACACATTATCAAGCAGATTTTATTTGGATTCAGTCTGATAAACTGCACATTCTTCAGATCTTAATCACTAGAATTTGTCCATTGGACTCTCAGAATTATACAGTTACAATGAAATTGGAACAAGAAAAACTCAATCAATTTAAATTATGGAGTTTCATTAGATTTGTTCTTTACTCGTGCTTATTAACTTCCAGACAACTCACAGCAGACATGCAGTAAATGTCTCTAAATTTGTCCTTAAGATTCACTCTGAATGTTTTAAGCAGCCATATCCTTTTTCTGGGAAAATATACACTATTACTCTAGACACACGTACACTTACGTATTTGTACTGTGGAAGCATCTAGGAGCCCCAATCACAGACTAAGATCAGCACTAGGCACTGTAGAAATATATAACAAAGTGACAGTCCTTGCCCCAAAGAGCTGGCAATCTAAGATATGAGACAACAGTTGTATTGAGGCAGATGGGCGAGCACACGAAAACAAGGCAATATTGATCAGCATGATAAGCATTACTGATCTCAGATCATCAGCTGCCTAATCATTGACAAGTTTTTTGCAGGAATCACAGTAAAGAAGGGATGTGAAGGCGGACCATAAGATGGTTTTGCAGATGTTTGGGGCAACTCCTCCCATACAAGGGACAACATGTAAAAAATTACAGAAGACTTACATGAAAACAAACACAAGCAAAGGTAAGACTCCAAAACAGACATATTTCTTTATAGTCCAGTCAGGCTAAGGAGTTCATTACTAACCAAGACAAACAACTGTTTTTAAATCTCTTTTGTGCAGCATTGAAGCTTGACACATGCTCACTTATGCTGAGAATTATCAGTGTATTATTATAATGATTTTTATAATAAATGCCATATTTCTGTACAAGGGTAAAGACACACGAGATGAAAAGGAAAAAAGAGTTTACGAAAACAGTATCTGACAAGCAGCCATGGTAATGCAGGGTAGAACAAACAGTATGTTCTTGTCAATTTCTTCTGACCCAGACTTAAACAGCAAAAAGCATTAGTAAAACAGAAGTTTATCCATCAGCTATTACAAGGAAAAAAGCTGATAAGAATTGGACTTGGGGAAAAGAACATGCTTGGAGAGACTTGTACATATTATCAGGGGTCACATTCTCTTCTGAGATTTGATCCCTTTGCACCACTTGATTGGTGGTGCAAAGGGGCTGTAATCCAGCTGCAAATTGCCAGCAAAGAATTCCGCAAACAAAGGGGGGAATTGTGTTGGATCAGGACCCATGTAAGTGGGGAAAGTATGCTCTGTTGTTCCTACTGTCATTTAGAGCTGGCTGACCCCCTCCTCTGAGTACTGTCAGGACTGGTCTAGCAAAAAACTAGGCACACTATACACACTATCCTCCAAAAAATTGAGCTCACCAGCAAGTCTTAGGTGTCTTCAGTTCATGCATGTCCTACTGTCTGTGTTCAGTATGAAAAAAATGTAGAGCTGTGTGGCACCATTATACCATGGGTACTAGAGTCCATGGAGCTGATGTAACTTCAATAGAGCTAGCTCCAGCTGAGCATCTACCCTATCATTTCTGACACAGAGTCCAGGGACTTTGCAAGAGAATGATCTTGAAGTGAAGGAGATGCTACCCACCACTACCTTTGCAGTCTGTCTAAGAGAAAGGACAGAAACGTAGGAAATATCATACGTGAACTGACCAGAGACCCATCTATTTCAGCATCCTACCTCTGAGAGTGGTCAGTACCAAATGTTTGGTTGATGTTTTCCTTCTAACTCCTGGAAGTCAGGGCCCAAAAGCACAAGGGTTTGTGTCTGTTACAATCTAATGCGACTGTGAATGAGTGAGCGTCCACAGTTGCATTAGACACAAATGGGAGTTAGCACAACCTAAGTCTGTGTCCACTCATTCCACATTTCTGGGCTTACTAACACCTCATGATCAACTGTGAGAAATGCAGCTAATAGTTTTAGCAGCAATTTGGGGGGGGGGGTTCCATTTTCATCCTTACATCCCTGAGAGGTAGGTTGGAGTAATATCCCTCTCTTCCTCAGTCCCAAACCTGTACCTTAACCAGAAGGTCAGTTCTTCCCTTGATGAAAATAGAGAAATAAAAGAAACCTAAGAAAACATTGAAACAAAGCAACATAGCAACATCTATGCACTTACAGAGCTTTATTAGCAGTAAACCCCAAACATGGAATAATGAGTCAACGTTAATATTCAATTTTTAATCCCCTTGGAATGCATCTAGACATGTTTTGTACAGAATTCCAGTTGTTATAATTCTGTGTGAAGGTAAAGCTGCCTGGATTATTAACCAGAAGTTTATCTATGTGACAGAATTTGCTATTGTATATAGAGAACTTTCCAAAACCACAAATAGCTCTTACATTTAAGAAATGGCTGCTGGCAGATATCCAATTTATTTCCATGTCTATGCTCCACCAAGGCTCAATTACCCTGAAAACTCTGATACATGTTACCAGGATCCCTGCAACATTGCTCAGAGGACTTGCAAATCAGCCGGGTTTTTTGTTTTGTTTTGTTTTTAAATAGCATTATTACAATGAGAAAAAAACGTTAGCCTTTATTTGGTAAGTACAAACACATCTACATGCTTTCCAGTGTTACTTCAGGAAATAAAAATCTATATATTAAAAAAATGGCACTTTAAGAAACAAGTGCATGGTCTATTTGTCCTATTGCTTTTCTGTGCATTACATACACTATAGTAATTCCTAAACATACTGTACCCTTTTCAGTTTGTTCACCAGCCACATTACACAGGCATCACTTTTCTATGAACCATTTTCTGCCATATGAATGTTTGACCAGAAAAGTGGCTTAGCCCGAGGGCGGCGTTAGTACTGCTGTTAAAAAAAATGGGGGGAGGACAGAGAGGACAGATTTACAAGGCCCTTTGAAAACTCAGCTAAATAGGCACTGGGAAGGAAAGGGAACTATACTATGACAGTACAGTGGGCACAGCCAGCCAGCAGCTATGGCAAGGGAAGCTCCTGGCCTTTGCAAAATGTATGACGGAAGGACAGCAATGCTTGGTGGCACCCTGATGAGCTTTTAACATGCAAGCAATAGAATGCGCCTGTGGGGACTGATGAAGGTTAACTTTGAACCAGGCAATACACTATACTATAGTAAGTGAATTGCCAACCTGTCAGAGAAGTATAGCCAATTAAAAAAAAAAATCTAATTGCAAGGGATGTGATAACTGCTGTGAATCTGTAATGCATTCATCCCAAAGCACAGCTGTGCATTCATTTTATACTTTTAGGTATAGAGATAACGAGATGAGCATTTTTCTTCTTTTAATTCCGTAACAGAGAAAGAGCGAATAAAGGGCCAACAACTGTGAAGTGACAGAGCAAGGATTCTCCACTGGAATAGTCTGAACGCTACAGGAAGCATTTAAAGCTATTGAAGCTTGCTAAATGATAACACATCTCTTTCTCTCCGATTCCAGATGCCAAGAGAACCAGCTTTCCTATGTGCAGGGTGGTCTTTAAGTCACAATCCATGTGAACATACACACAAATATTCTGGATTTTCAACCTGCAGCCATTCAACTATCACTGTGAGATTCTAATCATGGAAGGGCACATACAAATATACCCCAGTTTTCTAAACCCCACATTTCTATGTTATCTGAAATGTATCTAAAATTTGAATCCAAAATGAAATTCATTTTTGAAGAATCCCAGTTTTCTACAAATTATTGATATCCCTTCATAAAAATCAAGGTTTATCTATAAACTGGATGTAGGCCTGAATCAAACCCCCAGATCCCAAGAATCCCACTCTGAACTTTGGGAACACCTAGATCTGAACTCAAGGCAAAATCCTAAAGTCAATGGGATTATTCACACGTATAAAGTTACTCAGATATTTTTAGTGTTTGTGGGAGTGGGGCTTTAGAAAATTGCCAAATCCAGATCAGAATCTCTTATCTTGGGTCAATCATTAATTTGGCCTATTGTTATTATTTGAATGGTGATACCTAAGAGTCCCATACCAGGACCTCATTGGGCTGAGCACTGTACAAACACAGAACAAAAAGTCAGTCTTTTCACTAAAAAGCTTACTTCTATTTTATATAAATATACACTCACATCCAAGTCGCATACATATTTTGTGTTTGGAAATTTTACAGCTCACATAGGCCAAATACTAATCCTAGTGTGGGTAGCACTTTTTTGATAATTTTATAGTTTAGTACATGCTTTTTAAAATTTTCTGGACTGAAATGTGTTGTTTTCCTCTGTAAGAACAAATGTGACTATAAAACCCACAAAGACTAATACTGTATACATCATAGCTGCACATTGACATAAAACCAGAGGGGTTAGTCTGTGGGCCAAAGTGTGGATTAGAGAATAGGACATTTTGCAATGAGTTTTGTTTTTACAGAGTAGACCTGAAAGACATGGTAAAAACATATATAGCAGAGTAGTTTCTATTACAAAGAGTCTAATTTTCCTACAATACAAAATAACCTTTGAAAATATACAACAGGTACTGATATTTGGCCTTCTGAGAGAACTTCTGTAATACATACAGGCTGACTGAGCAATATGCCTGAGGAAGAGTGACCTAAAGGTCACTGAAAAGGTTAACCCAGAAATCTAGCCTAATTGTCTCACCTCAAAAGGATTCAGCATGAAACCCAAGGGAGACCCAGAGAAGGAACCATGGAACTGTCCCCCTCCAAATTCCTACCCCTAATGCTACAGAAATAAATGCTCTTACCTTACAGAAGTAACCTTCTAAAAACTGAACAATTGCCAGGGTAATGGGTTCCCCTGAGGTGAAGACAGTGTTTACTCATGGTAGGAGATGCCATCTTGGAATCCTGTGAGCAACCCTGGAAGTTGACCAACAGCCCCACACAGGTGTCAGAAATGCAGTATTGCAGATTCTCTTTGAAGTGAATGGAACACAGTTTACATTTCTTCTATTTTTTTTTTCTTCTCCTCTCTTTCTTCTTATTTCTTCATGAACAGTGGTAGCATTACTCTCTTGCTTTCTTCTGGCAGGAAGAGGCTAAAGAAGCAGATCCTTTGGGAGGAAGGTACTTCCACCCATGATCATGGAGTAGTTGGATGTTTTTGCTACAACTATTAACAATGAAATAGTTTTTCATGCTGACAGTTCTATCATCATTTGGCATCAGTGTTAACATCCCTTTGATGTGAATGGTCTAATGCATACCTCTCTTAAAATGCAATCAGACAATTCAGTATCAGTTTAATTTGGAAGCATAAGTGGCAGAAACTTAAATAAAGTGTAAATTTTGCAGGAACTGTTGGGGCTACCAGAGTAAAGCTTGTCTGGCATACCAGGAGTAGTTCTTTGGTTAAAGTGATTTAAAAACTGAAGGAAAAAAAATCAATGGAAAAGTATGAAAGTAGAGAGTGCTGATTGACTGAGAAGACATAGGTCATGACACTGGACTCCTAAAGCCAGACATCCAGCTCTGCAAAACTATCCTAGATCTGGGTTTTCCCTGGTTTGAAGGTATTCTGAGACCTAGGAGAAGATTTTGTAATATCTCACAGAGTCCCAGTCCACAGAGCAGCAGTAAATCTGTGAGAACTGCCTCTCCCCCCAAAGCCTTGATTGGTGATGGGGAGTGGAATGAGCAAACATCTGGCCTCTATGAGTTCTCAGAGCTCTGGTTGGCAGGAAATCTGCCCCTGCTGCCAGCTCTCTTATGACTGGAGAAGGAAACATGTGGGCTGTTAGAGATGCAGGTGAAGCTGCTGCTGTACTGGGCAACGGCAGATGCAGAATCCAAGCTCTGGGCTGGCATGCAGGCAAGGCAGCATTTTAACTGCAAAGCTGCTGGGAATTTGCATCACACATGAGAATCACACAGAACCCCAAAGGAAGGAGGTCCCTGGCTGGTGATGAAGAGATTGCTGCTGAAAGGGCACTGGGGCTGTTTGCTAATTGATTTTTTTACTGACGAAGGTGTTTGAATCATTCCTGGGGGAAATCCTACCTCCCCATAGGCTGTAGGATGAGGCTCCACCCCAAGACAAGAGGGGGTAGTTTGGGACTGATTACCAGTAGGGGAGTTCCACGCACCATTATTTATGTTTGGCCTTGCTAATATGAAAACAAAAATGTATGAACATACTGAGTGATATCTGGATTATGTGTCCCTACACATGAAAGCAATTTCATTAAGAGAGCTAACGGATACTGTAAATTATACCAGTTGTCATTAGCCTCCAGGGGCCAATAGCTCACCTGGGAAATAGTGGAACATAGAGTCATGAAAGTGCTTTCATCACATTACACATATGCAACACTTTAGAAGAAAGAAGGTGCATTAGCAGATAACAAAAAATATGTTAAAAGGTCCAACAGCTTCAAATTTCCAGATCTCACAAACTAAAACAATCTAAATTTTAAGACCAACTGCTCATAAACCTAATAAAATTTTGAAAGGAAACTCTTACATATATAGGAGAATACATGCCCATTAAAATATTAATAAAAATAAAGACACAAAATTAAGAATCAGGTCTTGTGTTTACTCATCCCATTTGGATTGCTATCTGCATGCACTAAATTAACACTTTTTTTATGCCAATATTTCTGATTAAGTAATGTAACTGTTATATAAAATCAAAACTCAAAATCAAAACATATAAAATACAAAAACCTTGCCAGCATTAGGGAGTTTCTACTGAAACACTTAAAAGTGGTATCTAAGTGACAACAAATTCCTGCAATTTGTCTTGCAAGTAAGAAAAAGTTTGTCCGTAAGTAGGAGAAATCCAACCTCTCTCAGGCCTTTCAGACAGAGCAGGATCTAAAATGTTTATGTTCCCCCCTGAAAAAAGAGACATTATTTGTTTTCAGCATATTTTTTCAACAGAATTTTTGTTTTCCACAAAAATTGTTTTTTATTGGAAATTTCCACTTAACTAGAAGAAGTTTTCAGTTTTTAGTTACTAAAAACCTAGAACGTTTCATTGAAAAATGGACATTTCCTGTGAAAATTTCTATTTTGACTAAATGAAATTTTTCATTAAAAAGCATTTTGAAAAAAAATGTTGACCTGTTCTACTCTCAGAGGCTTTCAGAGAGGTGCATAATTCCCAGGTCCTCACAGTAACATTCTTGGAGCTTGTTTTTCAGAAGTTCTGAACAACTGGACTCATTGACTTAAACTGGAATTGTGCACAGTCAGCATCTCTAAAAATCAGGCCATAAGTGGTTAGATCTAGATGAGTATATAAATCCTTGTACTGGTTTGTAAGATTTATGTGAGAGGAGAGTCCTAACTGAAAAACTGAAGGAGCCAACGGCAAATCTAACTCCCTACAGGCTTTTTAATTTCCTGCTTAATTCTGGGATTTGTCCTTTTTTGAAATATTTGGCCTTTGTATAGTCTTAAATCTTTAATTCTACAGCAAAACCACATTATTTGTTTAACCTGCAACATTTTTAATGACCATGTCTGGGTGCCTAATTAATACCTGCAAGAGCTAAAACCTTTTTTTAAAATGTCTGAAGCATTCTTTGTTCTTCTGATCATTCAGAAGTAACACTTCTCATGTTTCAGAAAGGTATTACAAAAGCCCAAGCTTCTCTTAAATCTTTGGTTTTTTGTTTAATTCACCACCTACATAAACGCTGACACAATTATTTTTATATTCAATAATAACTTTTAGCTCAGCAAGAAGCACTTTGATGATAGTCATAGAAATCAGCCATATTTCTTGGAAGAAGGTCTTTTTTCTATGAAGTGGGTCCTACCTGGAGGTTAAAATGATCCTACAAGAATAAATACTTAGTAATAGTTAGCAATTTACCAAACTACCTCACTGATAGCAGCATAGGTACTTGAAGAATTGTAAAATATGTCACCTGCTAGGCAGTAAGTATGCTTGAAATATAAAGCTTGCAAGTTGTGATGAGAGACTCTCAAAAGGCTCAGAAGTTCATTTTGGATAAGCACCCACGAATATTAATGCCTCTTTAAAGCTTATCTGGATGACCTGCATGTGCAAAATCGGGCTGGAAATCTCATGGGGAAAAGGCTCTCTCAGAAGATTTCTAGTGCTTCTTGTCAAGTCAAAAATAGCACAAGGACAGACTTTCGAATAGACTTTTAACTTGTCAGCTGGAATCTGGAAGTGAAGAGGCGGTAATGAAAAAGAAGGAACAAAGTGTTGGGAACTTCACTAAGGGTATGTCTACACTACGAAATTAGATCAATTTTATAGAAGTCGATTTTTAGAAATCAATTTTATACAGTCGATTGGGTACTAAGCGCATTAAGTCAGCGGAGTGCGTCTTCACTACCATGGTTAGCATCGACTTACAGAGTGGTGCACAGTTCCTGCATTCGCCACCGCCCATTGGAATTCTGGGTTAAGCTCCCAATGCCTGATGGGGCAAAAACATTGTCGCCAGTCGTTTTGGGTACATGTTGTCAGTCGCCCCTCCCTCCATGAAAGCAATGTCAGACAATCGTTTTGTGCCTTTTTTCCTGGGTTACCCATGCAGACGCCATACCATGGCAAGCATGGAACCGCTCAGCTCACCGTCACCGCTGCTGTTGTGGGCAAATCTACTGTGGGGGCTGCAGTGATCCAAGTAGCCAATGCAATCATTGGCATTCTGTTATCAAGGGTAGAGACTCTGGGAAATGTGTGGGCCTTTTCAGATTTTAGGTGCATCATATTCCTGTCCTTTGTCGCTGGTGAAGAAGTCTTGCAGCCGTACATTCCAGTCCGGTCCGCACTGTAAAACCCCATAGTACTTCTGTGGTTGAAACATGTAACAGCTCCAGGGCTCTTGCTCTTTTGCTTTGGCCAAGGTACCTTGCCCTACCCGGACCTTCAAGCATTTGACACAGAAGCACCTGCAGGAGCTGGCATTGCTACACAGCAGCAGCTTCTTGCCTTCGCAGCAGACGGTACAGTAGCTTGGCCGGGGGTTCTGGGAACGTCTTCCCTGCCTGGCTCCTAGCAACCTCCAGGGCATGGTGTATGGCTCCACCACTTCCGCTGCAACTCTGCTCCCCTGCTCCCCAGCAATGAGCTCGGGGGATCCGTTCTGGTCTTCCTGGGTGCTGCTGGCAGCAGACAGTGCAGTAGGACTGCTAACCGTCCTTTTCCACCGCTTCCGCTGCAACTCTGCTCTCCTGCTCGGGGGATCCGTTCACAAAGCCTGGACAGTAGTAAGGAGCAGTTCAACTATAGGCTGAGCAAGTGCAGAATGGTGGTAGAATGTGCCTTTGGACATTTAAAAGCTCGGTGGCGCTGTTGGTCAGACCTCAGCACAACCAACATTCCCATTGTTATTGGTGCTTGCTGTGTGCTCCATAATATCTGTGAGAGTAAGGGGGAGACGTTTATGGCAGGGTGGGAGGTTGAGGCAAATTGCCTGGTGCCCAATTTTGAGCAGCCAGACACCAGGGCGATTAGAAGAACATAATCAGAGAGGCTTTGAAAACCTGTTTCATGACTGGCCAGGCTTCGGTGTGTCAGTTGTTTGTGTTTCTCCTTGATGCAAACCCACCCCCTTTATTGATCTGAATTCCCTGTAAGCCAGCCACCCTCCCCCCTTTGAAATAAAGTAACTATTGTTTTGAAACCATGCATTCTTTCTTTATTAATTAAAAAAATATGAGATAATGGACAAGGTAGCCCGGGGTGGGGGAGGAGGGAAGGACAAGGCCACATTGTTTATTGTAGCCACACTAAAAATCAAATTGTTTGAATGACAGCCTTCTGTTGCTTGGGCCATCCTCTGGAGTGGAGTGGCTGGGTGCCCAGAGCCACCCCCTCTTCCCCCCCCCCCCGCATTCTTCGGCGTCTGGGTGAGGAGGCTATGGAACATGGGGAGGAGTGTAGGCAGTTATACAGTGGATGCAGTGGGGATCTGTGCTTTTGTTGGCTTTCCTGCAGTTCCAACAGATGCTTCATCATGTCCTTTTGATTCCCCAACAGACACTTCATCATGTCATTTTGCTTCCCCAACAGACGCTTCATCATGTCTGTTTGCTCCCCCATTAGCCTCAGCATCACATCCTGCCTCTGCTCTTCGCGCTCACTTAATTCTTTCCTGGCCTCTGCCACTGAATGCTTCCAGGCATTAAGCTGTGCCCTATCAGTGCGGGAGGACTGCATGAGTTTGGAAAACATGTCATCACGAGTGCGTTTTTTTCGCCTTCTAATCTGTGATAACCTCAGAGACGGAGATGATAGGGGGAGCATAGAAACAGTCTACGCCCTACAATTCTGGGGGGACTGCATGGTCACCTGTGCTGCTGAGGGCTGCTGAGTTCGGCACGCTGACCAAACAGGAAATGAAATTCAAAGGTTCCCGGGGCTTTTCCTGTGTACCTGGCTAGTGCATCGGAGTTCAAAGTGCTGTCCAGAGCACTCTGGGCTAGCTCCCGGAGGCCAATACCATCTATTTGCATTCGCACTACCCCAAATTCGACCCAGCAAGGTCGATTTTAGGCTACTCCCCTCGTCGGGGAGGAGTACAGAAGTCGATTTTAAGAGCTCTTTAGGTCGATTGAATGGGGTTGGTTGTGTGGACGCAGTCATTTTTAAATCAACCTAATGCAGCTAAATTCAACCTAACCCCGTAGAGTAGATCAGGCCTATGTTTCAGCTTGGGTTTGCTTCACTGCCTTTTAATTTAGGGAAGAGCTTGCACTGCCTTTTAATTTATTTGAATTGTCTCACCTTTCCTTGCTGCTCAACAAGCTCCTGAGCTTGGGGAAGGTTTAATTCAAGTGGATGGATCCAAGAGGGAAAGAAGAACAGGGAAGCAAGGAGGATCCAGGAGAAGAAGAATGGTCCAGGGTGCTCGCCTGGAGATTGGGAGTTCGAATCCCTATTCCACCACAGACTTCGTGTGACCTTGGGCAAGTCACACAGTTGACTTTTGAAAATTATACCCTGTGTGACTTAGGTGCCTAACTCTCATAGACTTAAATGGAAGTTAGGCAGGTAACTCATTTAGAAACTTTTGAAAAACCCATCCTAAGAATGATGTGCAGACTTCATGGTCTGTTCAGTTCTCTGCTAAGACTATCAAAGTAGTGTACCAGTTTAACGCTAGTTTCAATATTTTTGATGATGCTAGTTTTATGTAGATTTTTTATTAAAGCAATAGGACCAAATGTAGTCTTTGTTTTAGCTAGCATGATTCCAGGCAAGTCAGCTGTGCTGCATCAGGGCTGAATTTCATTCATAATCCCATTCCCTTCTTGTTGTCAACTTTATGGTAGAATAATCTAGACTAGTTTAATGCACTTTCTCTGGAAATCTGAATTAAAATCTCATTTGGTCACAGGTGAAAAAGAGTTGATGGAAGATAAGATGAAAACAAATTGGCACATTATAAATTTACTGCATAATTTGGTCTAGTTGATAAATTAGGCTCAAAGACTCAAATAGCAAGTCAAGACAGGTATATTGCAAAAATATTACAAGAATTTTCTTCTACGCCTGATTGTAGATGGTTATATGATCTTTTTGGTATAAACACTAAACCACTAAATTGTTTCTATTAAAAATGATTAAACAATTTTAGAGATTAACAGTGTGTTAGTGCACTAGTTTTCAATCTCTGGCAGTCACATGAAAATAATCTGGTTAGTCTCATTTTAGTTCCTTTCTCAGTTTCACAACATCTCCAAACTGCTCACCCCAGCTGATTGTTTCAAGAGAAAACCAGGTCTAGACTTTATGGGCCAACTTGTTTAGCACCAATCTATACTATAGGCACGATCCTAATATCATTGAAGTCAATGGGAGTCTTTCCATTTATTTAATGGGCTTTAGATCGGAGCCTAAACTTGTTCCTTTCCAATGGCTTTTATGAGTACAAAATTCACCTTTTTTTTTTAATTTAAAAAGGTATATTGTGGCACCAAATCCAATATTAAAGCTAACCAGCTGACTATAATACAGTAATTTATTTTGAACCATAATACTGGTCAAAGTATATTAACATCACTAACTGTAAACCAATCCCTTAGGTTGAAAAGTACAGTAATAACCTGGAAAATGAATCACAATCAGATATTCTAAGAGTATGATTCTAAAATATGATGTATTAATCAAAAATAGATAATTAGCTATAAATGCAAGAGAACCAAGTCGTGTAAATCCTAAGGATGCAATTATTTTAAATAGGCAGTAAAAAGTAAAGAAAAAAGCAAATTAAATTTTGCCACAATTTATTCTATGTGAGCCCAGAATATAATTTTTTATGTAATTTCTGGTGACCGACCATTCTATAAGTTTTGAGGGGGGAAAAACCTAGATACTTATAAAGGAAACTTACACCATGTGAGAGATATGGTGCTACATACACTATTCCAGGTCTGAAATATTGTCTGTTTGAGAGGTTTATAGAGGCAAGAACAGTGTTCCTTATTCCAATATATTTCATCTGTGTTATAACCAAATAGAAGGTTAGTAGAGTCAACAATGAATAAGAGACTGAGCACAAGGCTGGAGAACAGGCATTCATGAGTTCTAATTCAACTTACTCTATTTAATCTATTTATTTACAGAGTAACTATTGTACTGAGGCAATAAGTATATTAATATAGTTGAATACTTAATGAGATCTACTGATAAAAAGCAGTATATAAGAGCTAGATATTCTTATTAATGATCCCTCCTCTTCCTTCCCTGTGTTTGACCATTTGTAAGAAAGCATCTTCATACAACAAACTACTAAGGAGGGCTTTAAACTAGGTTCAAAGGGAGCAGGTGACAAAGGGCTAAAGTGAAAAAAAAAAAAAAAAAGATGACCTTAACAAAGAGCTAGATGTTGAGCGGCGGAAGGAGGAATGGAAAGTTCCAATAGGGTCACAAGATCATCAAGAGAGAAAACAGTGCGGGAATCTGCTTAACGTCTTAGATATTTATACACAAATGCAAGGAGTATGGGGAATAAACAGGAAGAACTGAAAGTATTAGTACATAAGCACAAATTATGACTTAGTTGGCATCACTGAGACTTGGTGGGATATATCTCATGATTGGAATACTGGGATAGAGGGGATAGCTTGTTTGGGACGGACAGGAAGGGTGAAAAGGAAGTTGGTGTTGCATTGTATATCAAGAAAGTATACAGTTGCTCTGGGGTCCAGAAAGAAATGGGAGGCAGACAGCTGAAGATAAAATTTGGGGGAAAAACATGGTGGGAGTCTACTATAGACCACCAAATCAGGAGGAAAAGGTGGATGAGGTATTCCTAGAACAAATAATAGAAATATCCAAAACACAAGATCTGCTAGTAATGAGGGATTTTAACTTCCCAGACATCTGTTGGAAAAGTAGTACAGCAAAACACAAAATGTTTAATAAGTTCTTGGAATGTACTGGGGACAACTTTTTGTTTCAGAAGGTGGAAGAAGTAACCAGCGGGACAGCCATTTTAGACTTGATTCTAACAGGGAGGAGTTGGTTACAAATCTGAAGGTGGAAAGCAATTTGGGGAAAAGTGAACTTGAAATGATTATTTAATGATTCTAAGGAAAGGAAGGAATAAAAGCAGCAGAATAGGGACAACAGACTTCAAGAAGCAGTCTTAAGCTCCCATGGAAAGAAAATCTAAGGGAAAAAGGAGTTCAGGAGACCAGGCAGTTTCTCAATGAGACAGTGTTAAAGGCACAACTGTAAACTATCCTGCTGAGAAGGGAAGTTAGGAAGAATCATAAGAGGTCAATATGGCTGCATCTGGAGCATTTTAATGACCTTAAAATCAAAAAAGAATCCTACAAAAAGTGGAAACACGGATAAATTGCTAAGGAGGAGTACAAAAGAATAGCACAAACATATAGGGACAAAATCAGAATGTCTAAGACACAAAATGAGTTACACCTAGCAAGGGGACATAAAAGGTAAGAAGAAGAGTTTCTGTAAGTACACTAGAAGCAAGTGAAAGACAAAGGAAAGTATAAGTACACTGCTTATCAGAGAGGAAGAGCTGAAGTGCTTAATGCCTTCAGTCTTCATTAAAAAGGTAAATTGTGACCAGACACTTAACACAATATTTACAGTGGGGGAAAGGAACACAAACCAGAATAGGGAACGAGCAGGTTACAAAATGTTTAGCTAAATTAGACGTATACAAGTTGGCAGGGCCTGATGAAGTTCATCTAAGGGTACTTAGGGAACTAGCTGAAGCAATCTCAGAACCATTACTGATTATCTTCAAGAACTCATGGAGGATGGGTGAGGTCCCAGATGACCAAACAGCAAACATAGTATCCACCTTTAAAAAGGGGAACAAAGAGGACCTGGGGAATTATAGACTAGTCAGCCTAACTTCAATATCTGGAATGATACTAGGATTTTGGTGCAGAAGTCACTGTGTTCACAAGAATTGTGAAGTTGAGTAAAGTCCGTGACCCCTGCAGCAGTGGCTCTTGGCCAGCAGGGCTTGGCCCACAAGGTTGCAGCAACACTCAGGTTTGCCGTGTCCATTCCTCCAAAGATGGAGACAGAGGAGTGGACATGCCAAACTTGAGTGGCACTGTGACCATGTGGGCCAGGTCACAACAGCCCCAGAAGATATACATCTCTGCTGTGGGATGACTGTGGTCAGGACCGGTTCTAGGTTTTTTGCTGCCTCAAGCAAAAATTTTTTTGGCTGCCCCCCACCCCAGTCCTGGGCTCTCCCCTTCTCCCCCCACAACTGCAACTTCCTGCCGTCCCAGCCCTGGGTCACTGGTAACTCGCTCCCAGGGCGGGTCATTCAGCAGGAATTTTGGATGTGCACAGAACACAGACAGGATTGGTTCCCATATGGTTACAGAACTGCAGTAAAATGGAACAATTTTCAGCTTGTGTGACTGGTGGATATCTGGATGCATATTCTAAGACTGACCTACATAAATGAGGAAAAGTTGAGGTGCCTTTATTATTCTTTTGTTCCATTCTTTGTTTCTATGGGGAATGCACTATCATGGTCTTCCTTTTAAACAAATAAAACTAAAACTTAAAAAAGCAATGTCTGTTGAAAATAGCAATTCCAGTCCTAATAACCACTGGGAAGCATTTCTTGCTCAATTTATTCTACTTTTTCTACAGCAAGTTATAGTGGATCAGTATATTTGATTTGGGGGAAATCAAATAACAACTGCCCAAATTGAGCTTGAGCACACCTGAATTTTGAGGTGTTCAAATCTGGAAGGCAGGTGCTAGATTCCCTTTCTGAATATTAGCTAAATCTGGAAAGGAAATGTCAATTTCTGCTTCCATGGCTCAGAAGTGTAAATCCTCCTAAGTGCCTGGTTCTGTATCTAAAGCTGCCCAGTCTAGCAGAGCCTACCCTCCCTTAGTTTTCATTTTAAATTCTAGTGGGATCCACATACCTCCCTTGCTAGCTTCAGATAGAGAGGTGCACCATCCATTTAGTCCCCCCAATTCCTTCTTTGGGGAAGAGCCCAGGACTGGGGCAGCAGAAGGTGCGGGTGGGGGGAGAGCTCAGGGCTGGGGCAGCAGGAGTTGCAGGTGGAGGCCAGAGCTGGGGCAGCAGAGGGTGCGGGTGCGGGGGAGAAGAGCCCAGGGCTGGGGCGGCAGGAGATGCGGATGGGGTGGCAGGAGGTGCGGGTGGGGGGAGAGCCCAGGACTGGGGCAGCAGGGCGGTGAGGGTGGGGGCCAGAGCTGGGGCAGCAGGGGGTGTGGGTGGGGGAGAGTCCAGGGTTGGGGCAATACAGGGGTGCGGAGGGAGCCCAGGGCGGGGGGGGTGGCAAAAAACCTAGAGCTGGCTCTGTCCCTACCATTCACAGCAAGCTGCAGATTTCAATTCTATATTCCTTCCCTCTCCCTTTCCTGTTGGTAGTGGCCAAAGGAATGCTGGGAAACGTAATTCTTTCCCTGCTCCAGGGCTGGTTCTATAGGCAGGGAGCTAACCAAGGAACTACAGCTCCCAGGGCCCCCTGTTGGTTCTCAGCTCCCATGCTGGATTCTTGCGCCCCTTGCAAATCTGCCGCCCCAAGCAACTGCTTGTTTTGCTAGTGCCTAGAGCCGGCCCTGAGTGTGGTGTGTGCTTGCTCTCCAGCCATCCCATGAACCCCTCCTCTCTCCTTTACATGACACAATTATTTTCCTGCACCTCTGCCATTTGCATTGTACAACCTAGGGAACGGCAGTGGTAGACCATTAAAATTAATGGAAAAGAATTGAAACTGGAAAGACAACCCCAATCTTGGAAAACTAAGGAAGGAGTGAGTTTAACTCTGTGTAATCATGAATTACCATAGTCTGAGAAAAAGGAAAAAAACTGTACACCCTATTAAAAAGAAAAGAGATTTGAATTGAAGACTATCCAGAAACTGAGGCCCAGCATCTAATCGGGGTGCTGTCAGTGAAGCACTGGATCCCCCCCTAGGACAGCAGGTACACTGGGAAACTGTTCAGAGGCAATAGGTAACTTTTATTAGAAAAGGGAATTTAGCTAATGAAGAAGTGTAAAGCCTGACATTTCATCTTTATGTTTATTTTCTGTGTAACTTGTATGTGTTTGCTTTTCCTTACTACTCCATTTTTGAATCTATGATATTTCTATTCAATAAACATTTTGTTTATTTTTACCTCAAGCCGGTCTCTGTTGTGCAAATTGTGTGGAGTGTACGTCCCAGTGTGAACTGATAACTGGGGGTAGGTTTCACACCTTCAGGGGTGACAAACCAGAGGGGAAAAGTCTGAGTGTCTGGTAGTTAAGAACTCAGGAAAATGAATTTGGGGGGACTTGGGACCAGACGGGATTGTTGAGGTCACCCTAAAAGAAGAAACTAGGCTGGTAGAAGACAGGGTGGTTATCGGTTGATTACTGGTGTTAGAATACTGAACCATAGCAGCATAGTATTAAGACACCCATAGTTACAAGGCAGGCAATAACAGAACCCCTTATTGGTCTGAGTGATCCCCAAAATCGGGGCTGGCCTTACCATGAGGCGAACTGAGGTGGCCATCTCAGGTGCCAGACTGTGCGGGGATGCCACTAGGACCCAAAGTGTAGAAAACTGTGTCTGCTGCTGGTGCATATGTATTCTCTGTGGTCTAGATACACAGAGATGGTGGAGTGCTGTGCTGGAGGAAGGAGGGCACAAGAGACATAACGGACAGGCAGGAGAAAAGGTGAGAGGGAATAACAGAAAGCAGCAGGAGCTGCAGGGAGAGATAGGAGGAGGAGCCTCTTATGTACCTCTCTAGCCATCCCAGGAGCCTGGACTGATTAACACCAGCTTCTCAGGGAGCTTCCTGTTTCCTGCTGCTTCCCTGAACTCACCTGAGGAGAACAGGCAGTCAACTGAAGTAGTAGGAGCCAGTTAGGCCCTTAAGACGCTGATATCTTCCCTCACTCAGGCCCTGCTACCAGCTTGCTTATTTGTCCCCTTCAGTTGAGTGTTGAGAGCCACTGGCACAGAACAGCAGTCATGAGTGAAAGAAGAAAATGCCCCTCTGGGGCAGCATTCAGAAAAAGAAAGCAAGCAAAGGAAGCTTTTCTGTCTAAGCAGGAAGGAGCTCTCCTGAGATACATAGACACAAAGGTTCACGGTGAGCCTTCCGCCCCCAGTGAGGATGTGAGTGGTGAGGAGATGCCTGATCTTCCAGTTAGTCAGAGTGCAGGTGACCTGGCAGCTACTGCAGCATCCATATCTCCATCTCAAATGGATATAACTATGCACATTCATGAAGAAAAGTGTAGATCAGAGAAGAGTGTGGTGGAGGCGCAAGAAACAGCTGCTGCTGAATTTAGTTCCTTCAGTCTAGATGATCCAGGACTGTGGACCCACTTGAGCAATAGCCTGAGGGACTTCCTTGTACTGCATGGGCCACAGCAAGTGAAAAACTTCATGTTCCCCAAAGACAATGAAAATAGAAGTATCCATCCAACACATTACTGGCGTGAAATCCCCAATGGTGACAAAGTGGAGAGACCATGGCTTATGTACTGAAAAACCCAGAATACTGCATACTGTTTTTGTTGCAAACTCTTCCAGTCTAATGTTTCAGCCACATTGGGTTCTACCCAAAACCTAGCACTGTGTGGCATTTCAGATCAGCTGTATGTGCCAAACAATGGAAACTTCCTTAAAATTGTGGAGCTTCCACCCAAGAAGAGTACACACACCACCCAAGAAATCTAAGAAGAGTCACCACCCAAGAAATGTACACACACCACTACCTTGGAAAAACAAGTCAAAATGAGATCATACAGTTACTGGCAACAAAAGTCAAAGAGACGATTGTGGCAGTTCTGAAGTCAGCAAGATATTACTCTGTTATTCTGGACTGCACACCTGACATCAGCCATACGGAACAAATTACTTTAATGGTGCATTTTGTAACAACAACAGAACCTAGTGAAAATGTCCCTGCAATGGTGACTGTCAGAGAGCATTTTCTAGAATTTATTGACATTGATGATACTACAGGAGCTGGTATGACAAATTTGCTTTTTAAAAAGCTGGAAGATACGGGAATTGCGATAGCTGACATGAGAGGTCAGGGCTACGATAATGGTGCCAACATGAGAGGAAAAAACAGAGGAGTGCAGACATGTGTCCGAGAGTTAAACCCTCCTCGAGTTTTTTTTGTCCCATGCAGTTCTCATTCATTGAACTTGGTGGTCAGTGATACAGCATCAGCTTCTAATGAGGCTGCTGAATTTTTTAATGTAATTCAAAGCATTAATGTATTTTTCTCCGTATCAACTCATCGATGGCAAATTTTGAAGCAAATCTGGGAACATCTTCTCTGACACTGAAACCACTGAGTTCCACGTGATGGGAAAGTCGAGTAGAGGTGATAAAACCTATCAAACACCAAATTGAGAAGAAAGATGATGCCATAGTTGCCATTATGGAGGATAATGCTATGACAGGAACTGTTCATGGGAGAACAGTGGCAAAGGGAAATGGAATCACCAGAAACATACATAACTTCAAATTTCTGTGTGGCTTGGTGTTGTGTCATGACATACTGTTTGAAATAAATGTTGTAAGCAAGAGACTCCAAAGTCTTGATCTTGATATATCTCGAGCAATGGAACAACTGGACAAAGCAAAGTCATACCTAAAGTCTTACCAGTCAGATGAGGGATTTCAAAACGTTCTGAAGAGTGCATAGAAGCTGGCAGAGGAATGTCACACTGAAGCTCTTTTCCCACCCATTCAAGTATACAAGAGTCACTGAAGAAGAAGAAATTTTGATTACAAGACACGGGATAATCCCATAAGAGACCCCAAACAACAATTCAAAGTTGAATTCTTTAACCAGGTGCTAGATTGTGCAATACAGTCAGTTGAAGAACGTTTCATGCAGCTCAAGGAACACAGCATTATATTTGGGATATTGTATGATATTCCAAAACTCCTCACTATACCTGAAGAAGACCTACACCAGCAATGCAGGGCACTAGAGACAGTGTTGACACATGATGACATGCGTGATATTGATGCAAGTGATTTAAGTGATGAACTGAAAGCCTTTTCAAGATACATTTCAGCAGGATCAACTCCAAAGGCTGTTCTGGAATATATGTGCACAAATAAGATGACCACCCTCTTTCCAAATGCTTTTGTTGCTCTGCGCATACTTCTAACACTTCCTGTAACAGTTACCAGTGGAGAACGCAGCTGCTCCAAGCTGAAGTTTATAAAAATACGACACAGGAGAGGCTGGTCGGCCTTGCAACCATCCCAATAGAACAGTGGTTCTCAAACTTGGGCCGCTGCTTGTTCAGGGAAAGCCCCTGGCGGGCCAGGCCAGTTTGTTTACCTGCTGCATCCGCAGGTTCAGCTGATCGCGGCTCCCACTGGCCGCAGTTCACCGCTCCAGGCCAATAGGGGCTGCGGGAAGTGGCACGGGCCAAGGGATGCCAAGGTTTGAGAACCACTGCAATAGAGCATGAGCTGGCCCAGACTGAGGACCTTCAGGAAGCCGTTCAAATCTTTGCAACCAAGAAGGCACGGAAAGCACCACTTTGATTATTCAAACAGATAAAAATGTCAGTGTCTACTATGCAGACAAGAAAAGCTACATTTGCTGTTCAGGTGTTTGAAAGTTAAGTGTTACTTAAAATTTTTGAACAAGGCATTTTAAGTTGTTAGTTCTCCTTTATTGGGGTAGGTAGCAGAGCAGTACCATGAGAGGAGTAGAAGAGGAAGAAGGCAGAATTGAGACCTTTCAAAGTTTTGGCCTGAGCGAAGGGATATGGGGGTGTCATTTGAGCTCCCCGCCTCAGGTGCCAAAAACGTTGTGGGCCGGGCCCTGCCCAAAATGATAATGAAAGCTGAATTTTAGTAAGATTTTTTAGCACAGTTCCATATGACCATTCTCATAAGCAAACTAGGGAAATGTGGTATAGATAAAATTGCTATGCAGTGAGTGCACAACTGGTTGAAAGACTGTATTCAAAGAGTAGTTATCAATGGTTCATTGTCAAACTCAAATTTGTTTTACCTCTGTAGACTAGGAGAAATCAATTAATATCTTTGTGTCCCACTTTCATCATCTACTAGATTATTTAATATTGTAGTGCTTTGTAAATATACAATATGACAAGTGCTAGGTCTTACCACTAGGTTACTTACATTTATTGTTTGACTACTGCATAGAATTATGCGATTAAAGGCCTGATCCAAAACTCACTGAAGTCAGTCGGAGTCTCTTTTGTGCTTAGTCTCCATTGGGAAAAGCCTATCCAATGGATAGCCAAGAGATAACTGGGCAACATCTAGACTACCTAACTGCTTTGAGACTAAAAATTCCATGACGCTTTTCACAAGACCAGGGTGTCCTTTTCAAATTTCAGTTTATATAGTATGTTTAATTTCCATTGCAGAGTCAAATGGTTGCAAGACTTTTCTTCACTTTCCTGTCAAACTGTTATGTAGCAGTGCTGCAAGCTCTTAAAACAGTCTTGCCATTTAAATGTTGGATTCAGAGTTTGTATACTGTTTATGTAACCAAGTTTGGGGTAATTGAGAACAGTGCTAGGTACAGAATTCAAATCATTATTATTATCTGTATCACTGAGGCACTGTGGGAAAATAGGATATCTGTATCTTTGTGGAATCTGTAGACAGACATTTAAAAGTTGGAGCCTATTTGAAATGTCTATACCCAATGAAATATTTCTGAGTTTACCTATTAGTCAGATGAAATTAAAGGACTCAGCTGCAGATTTGAAGTCTCAGTTCATTCTTGGACTTTATATTAAAAATTGAAATGTTTTTTATTCTCCACACTTCCAATGTGTTTTAATAGTAATAAATGCTAATGCAATATCAGTTCCCGAAGAGATTTTTTTTTTATGATACAGAGCACTTTAAAGAGTTTTTCCCCCCCCTTTCATCAAATGTAATGGTATTTTAATCATGTAGCTTTAAATGCTCAAGGACTTAATGAGGAATTTGGTAGTCTAATTGAATAAGATGCAGCCAGATATAAAAACTTAAATAGATGCTTCATACACTTTATGATTCCTGACAATGGCGCCTGAACAAAATGTATTGACCCATTTGTACATTGTTCTCCAGATTGAGGTAGGCTCCTTTGTCACGGGGTTGCCAAGTAAAGGTTTTTTCATTTTCTAAATCCAGGTGGGGACAAAGAAAGAAAGGAAGAACTGAAGGAAGATATCATTCAGTTTAAAGTCACAGTGCAGTCACCTCCTTGTGAATATTGTATAGAGGCAATATATTCCACTCATTCTGGGGGTTTGCTCTGCACTTGGGAGCCAAATGATTGAACACTAATGAACACAGAAACTTTAGCTTTTTGGCTTGAACATCACAGATCAAATCTTTGATGAAAAGTTGCGGCTCTACTGAAGATGAAAGATCTTGTCCTACTAGAATTTTTAAGCTGCTCTTGAAAACATAGAGAAGCCACTGGAGTTTCAAGACAGTAACACCTCTGTGAAAGAAGAATCAGTCCCAGAATCTCTGTATTTCTTGGGTTACAAATCTGCGGCTATTTTGTGCTTTTAAAAAACATAGTGGTAATAGACAGTCCTCAAAGCTAAAGTTCTCCATTTAAAACAGAGCACTTGGACACTGCAGGCAGCAGATGGATATCATTCTCTAATGTTCTCCACAGCACTTAGTATTGCCATCAGTATAGGTAATAGGGTCGTCAACCACTATGGAAATTCAACCTTTTCCTCGCTACTGAGACAGTCAATTTAGGGTACTGCCTTGTCCACTGGTACCTACTATAACAGCTATGTTGATCACACAAAAGGGTGTGACTGGACAACCATAGTAAAAGTAGCCATCCATATTTACTACTCCATTCTTACAAATTAATAAAATACCCTTTATCAAAACTATTTAATAATTATAGAGGTCTTAATATAGCTATTTATTAAGTCAACCTTATTAATCTAAATCCACAGAGACAAACAATCTTCTGTTTACTCATTGATATCACTTTTTAACTAAAATTATTTGTCTAAACCTGCCATTAGTTTATCTTTGAGATGACATCAAGTGTGTACATGCAAATAGCTTTTAACTTTATTCTAACAGCTCAATTTGCTGGATTTCTTTCAATACAGCAAAGCTGCTATTTAACAACCTACTGGAACATTTAAAACAATTTTCCTTCCCTAAAAGTGCCCCAGAAAAAACAAACCCTGAGAAACAAACTATGTGGACTAGCAAACTCTGGGACAGCTCCTCGGCTGGTGTAAATAGTCATAGTTCCATTTACTTCAATAGAAATGTGATCATTTCCACCAGCCAAGGTTCTGTCCCTCTGAGTATTAACCAACAAACACAAAAATCAACTATTCTGAACCTCCTACTAAAAAAACCTAAAAACAATGAAAAGCAGATCCTCTGTTGTGACCACTAAAGTGTTCCATGAACTGTTACTAGTCTCAAACATATCCTTCTGTTGCCATTTTTAGCCACTTTTAGGGATGTGCTCCCCACAAACTGATGGAACAGCTGCCATGAGTATTTGATCAGAACTCCCCATTCACCTGGGCAAAGAATTCTATCAGACACTGATAGCACAATATGGCCTGTGTATTGGAACCATCACGATATCATGAAATCACCAGATATGAATGAATCACAGAACTGGAAGATAGATATTACCATATTGTATCAGACCAGATGTCCATCTTTTCAGATAGTCTCTCTCCAACAGTGGTCAGTGCCAGATGCTGCAGAGGAAGGTACAAGAGACCCAATAGCGGACAATTATAGAATAATCTGCCCACAAGGGGAGTTTTTTCCTAATCCCCAACCAGTTAGAGGATTAGCCAATACCTTGAAGTCTGTTTGTTCCCAGCCCTGCCCCTTCATGGGGTTCCAGCCTTAACCCAGTCTTTATCCTCAACTCTGATTTCTGACTTTGACTCCAGTGCCTCTAACTCCAACTCCCACCCTGGGCTCCAACTCCTGGCTACTGACTCTTCCCGTAACTACTGAGCCTGACTGAGCTCAAACCACTGGGCCTGACTGCCCTCTCCCTGGTCTCTAACACAAAACAATTTGCTTGACATAAATAGTAACAATAAGAAGAATTAATAATACTTTAAATCATACTTAAGTTAACTGATGGATAAGTAGAATACCGAGGCTGAGGGAGGAGATACCAGTGCACATTCCTGTTAGACCTTGCTCTATCTCTTAGTTATCTGTGTTGCTATGCTCCAAAGCATATTTTGTGTTCCCATTGCTAACTAAGTAAAATAAAGCGGCCACTTGAATATGTATTTTGGCATTCTGGTTAACCTGGGTCTATTAAGTGCATGTATGCCATTTGCTTTTCAAAATAGGAAGGGGGAAAAGAAAATTCTTCTTTTTTAAAAGTGCACTGTTAATACAGACAATCTGTCACTCTGGGTAGTAGACAAAGTAAACACCATTCATAGAACCAGCTTTCAAAAAAACAGAAAACAGGCAAGCAAACACCCAAAACACCAGCCCCGTCTACTCTCCACTATTAGGTTAGTTAAAACAGTAGGATTCTATGTCTTTTTAACGGCAAACCTACAGTCCCACTAACCTTGAAAATAACTTTGAAAACTACTTGAAAGCTTCAGAGAGTGCAGAATGTAGCAGACCACCTCTTATGGGTGTCAAGCCACTATGAGTGCACGATGCGTATTCCATCCATGCCCTGCACTAAGCAATAAGTATTTATTTGATCAAGCTTTGGAAGGACTTTCCAATTTTAACAGTCATTTGGGACTCTTGTCAGTTTGTTAACATTAGAGTTACTAAGATGAAATTTATAGGCTTGTGTTTTTGCCACAGTTGCCAACATTCACGCGCTAAATAAGCACCCCACTTTCACATTAAGCCAAAAATCAAGCTAATCCCATTTAAAAACAAGGCCAAAACAAGCCAATCCCTAAGAACCCCAACACTCTATGTGACTAGAGCCCCCGGTGTGCAGTCTGGGACTGTGGTGGGCCCACTGTGCACCTCGGACTCTCTCCCTCCCTTGCCCCTGCTTGCACCCCCTTGCCCCTGCTTGCCGGGAGCCGATCAAAAAAAAGAAGCAACAAGCTACAAGCCAAACAAGCAACAAGCCAAAAACCAACCAACAAGCAACTCACAAGCCAATTAAGCCAAAAGCAAGCCCAATTTCTGTGTTTTTTCCCTGGGTTTGGCATATCTGGTTTTCTCATATTCCACATATATATTCAATGTGTTCAGTATTTGTTTCACTATTTTTAAGGATGTGAAGTCCCTCCCACCCCCAACCCTCCATGCTTTCACTATGGGTGCCAACATAAATATCTAAATAAATAAATAAGTTTAGATGACTACAAATATATGCACATTTCCACACTGCCATTTCAGGGATTGACAGCAGAGTTCTAATCTGAACTGAAATGTCATTTAGACCCCTTCGTCCATGTGGAGAACACTGCAGGATCGGTGCCCAGAGATAACGAAACAAAGAGGCTGGGTAGCCGGATGTCTCAAGACTGGTTCCATATCTTTTTCCTTGTCCTTTGGCACTTCCCCAATTCCCTCTTACAACTGCCTGGGTCTCAGTACATTCATTAGTTAATTCCCTGAAACCTCAGGATACAAGTCATCCAGATCTGTTGATCTGTCAAGGGGCAAATCCGACGAAGTGAATTGATTTTCAAATTTTCTAAATGAATGGCTTTCCTAACAATGATCTATTACCTAACCATCAATTCAGACCTTTCTTCCACTGTTAAATTATAATTTTAGCAACAAATTTGATTTTTATTTTAAATATTTCCACTGAAATCTGTGTACTGACACACTTTAAACAGCATTCGGATAATGTAGACAAGAAGTAAATGGGACTTAGAACTGTTTGTTGAAGTCTGATAACTATTTGTTGGAAATTCTACTTAGTGAGTAACATGACTAGCACAGATCCTTTACTTGGTCGCATGCTGCTTCAGCTGCTACCACCAGCGTTGCTGCTGCAACCACCTCAGTATCCCTTATGGGTAAACATGGATTAGCTCTCTGGCCCAACTAAGCTCCACCCCTTCCAGGGTAAAAGAAAAATTACAACTGGCCTGACCAGAAGAGTTCAATGAAAATAAATCATCTCCTGACTGGTTTCTTCTTCTCTGGCTCTCCAACATCATCAAAGCTGCTCTCATATTAACAGAAGAATCAGTTGTTTCACTGGCCAAATTCTGCCCTCAAAAATGCATATGCAATTCCCACAGACTTTAATGGTAGTGCTGAATTTGGCCAATTGTATTCAAAGTACCTATAGACTGAATACAATGTAAGTGGAAGTGGCTCTTACATGTTATGAATTACAACACCTCTTATGAGCTTGTATTATGTCTGAAAGAACCGCAAACAGAGGGCAGGTTCCATGCTTCTTGCTTCACCTCAGAAAAACAGTCTTGCACATTTGGACTCATATTACAACACTTTTGGAGGAACAACTGCGAAACAAATGGAGATGGATGAGGAGAAAGTTACATATTATGCTTGACCATTCTATGCTTCTTGAAGTGCATGTTACATTACCATGATAAACCAGTTAAATATCAATGCCAAGGTCAAATAAAGCTAAAGGTCAGACTTAAACTGACAAAAGCAAGAACATTCAGAATTAAGTCTGCGATTCCAGCTTCAATTTACTATTTGTAGTGCAGCAACCTAGTAACTCATTTGATATGCAGTATTGTCCACTTTTCTGATATTCTGAAATATTAAGCATGCGGCATGAGTTAAGACAAGAGGATCAGATTTTGTGCCATCAGTGTTTAAGTAGAAATCCCTATTGATTTCCTAAAAACAGACGGCACAACATGGCCCAGAACTTCGCTGATTATATCTTAAATTACACTTTTATTTTTATCCCTTGCTTCTGGCACCTTCAGGAACCCTCCACCATCAGTGCAGATAAATTTTGCCATAGTACATCATCCCGTCTTTATTCCTGTATCATAAATGGAATTTATGTTGTTGTTATTATTATTATTACTGATACTAACTGTAAAATGCAAATCACAGTGCTCAGGTATGCAAGTGCTTTTCATCTTTTCAGATCTAAATTCTGATGCCTTTCTTATAGGGAAAATGGTCTCTCTCTTTCTCTCTCTCTCAATTAGGCAGAAATAGGTACCCGTGAAAGCCAGATGACTCTTGTTGTTACCAGATAATCACATTCCTGGGAAATTAAACACACTTGGTTATGCTTTGTACCTTAAAATACTCCAGGGTTTGATTATTTTATGATAATCACAATCCCTGTCATGCCTTATTACATAAATAGTCATCTCATCAGACGGTTTGTGAAACTTGAGGAACGTGACCTATAAAGTTTATCTAGTGCAGCAGTTTCCTTCCTTGGTGATTTTGCTGTCAACATTGCATTAATCTTTGTCTATTTTTGAGCAAGGCACAGACAGCATATTATCATGGAGAAGGAAAAACAAATGTTAATGAAGCAAACGCACAAGCTTGTTTTTCTGGATATAAGATGTTAGGACAGAAAAGAAAATCAACATCTGCAGTGTCAGTCCATTAGCTCACCCACCGCCCACTGTTTACTATTAAACAAAGGCCATCTTTGGGCTTACTTTCATTTAAGTTAGTGCTTGTACATATTCTTTTCGAAAGCAAAGAGGAAATACTTTGTCATTTCTGTCATGTTTGTGCATCTGCGTAAATCTGAATGAATAGCATCCTCAGATGATTTAACAAAGGATTAAACCGAATAAAGATGCAAACACTAGAATGTTACAATCCCAATCTCAATCTGTTTTCTATCCAATGATAGCACTTTCTTGGCATACACACCTTGGTGTCATTAGTCATTTCAAAATTAATATTTAAGACACACAAACATGAATTTACCTTGTTTCACAGATTCAATGACTGGGCAGATTTTCATAGTGGCCTCAGCACAGTCCAAAAATTTCATTTACCTTATTGGGCTGAGTGTCAGAGCCATTTTTTTTTTAAAACCCGAGATTGCCTGACCCAAACCTCAGGGTTATCCATGCGCATGGCCTCTGCACATCTAAATTAGGAAGGTGGAACTCCCAGTATGGCAAGGGGTATATTAGAAATGGTAGACAAACAGAGTTTGGTGAAGGAATACTATTTGCACATGCAAATAGGATTTTCTGGGCACATAAATCTAGTGACCTCTTTTGAAAATTTGGTCCTTAACGTTATTAATACTGCAGATTAGTATTGTGTTTTTGCTTTCTGTATTAAGAATATGAGGAAACCATATAGACACAATTGGGAAACAAAAAACTGTTCTAATTAACTATATACCAACATACAAGGCCTAACTACATATACATATTGGGATTTTGGCTCCTAAGTGCCTAAATGCCTTTTTAAAATGAGACCTAGGCTCCTAAATCAGTTAGGCAATGCAATGTTGAGGGCAGTAACACGTAAATACCTTTAAAAATGTGGGCCTGAGTTGCTTTTGCCATCGGAAATAGGGAGGTCCTCTCTAGGACTCCAAAACTATTTAATTTTTCCCCCCAATTCCTATAAACTACAATTAATATATATATTAGCCCCTAATCTGAGTAGATTTTAAAAGCAATGCAAATCATTTCATATATGTAAAGTAAATCCCTTTTCAATGTATTGTAGTTACATTGCACTATACTAAAACCAACTACCTTTCCTCAGATAGCTATCTGATCTACATCCAAAATGCTTCTGAAATAAATGTAGTCAAACTTTACTAATTCTGGGTCACTGAGAACGAAAATGATGCTTAAAATTGTTGATTGGCTCTAGTTTTCAAGATATGCTATTGGGTCAGTATATACGACCCTTGACTTGGGAATGGCGGAGGATAAGTGAGTTATAAAGGGAAGGGATCTCAATTTAAACCAGAAATGATGAAAATACATCTTTGACTGGATCTATGAATAAATCTATGACTGGGTTTGGACAGTACTTGCTTTTTAGGCAAAACAATGAATGATGCAATCTGAAGCTGGTGTTGCATCATACATGATATGAATTTCATCATGTTATTTCTAGAAGTCATGGATGATGCAATCATAACGAAGCTTACATCACTCTGCTGAACAAATTGCCCTAGATCAGCTCTAGAAATCATACAGTGTCATGCTCTCTTATTTGTCAGTGTTTGATTTTGCAAAGGGACACATTTCTGTTTAGCCAAAGTGAGCAGAGATGTCTCGTACTTCTGTGAACAGTGCAGATAACTTTCTGGTGAAGCGACTTTTGCATCACAAAAGCGCAGTATAACCACTATGCTTAAGAAAGCCTATCACCGTTATTTTGGCTGCAAAATTGGAGATCAGGACAAGTAGTGGGCCCCACACATATGCTGCAACACTTGTGCAACAAATCTTCGCCAGTGGTTGAACAGTAAAAGGAAATCTATGCCTTTTGCAGTGCCAATGATTTGGAGAGAGCCAACAGATCATACCAGCAATTGTTACTTCTGCATGGTGTCTCCAGTTGGGAAAGGTGTCAAAGAAGAAAAAGTGGACAGTGCATTATCCAAACATTCCATCAGCTATACGCCCAGTACCCCACGGAGAAGGACTGCCGGTTCCCGATGCACCAGAATCATTCTCACTTGAGTCAGACGAGGAAGAGGAAGAGGATGAAACTTCTGGTCCTGAACCATCAATGTCACAGGACCCACATTTTCTCCCATCCTCCTCCTCTGAACCACACCTCATAACACAAGGTGAACTGAATGAACTTGTCAGGGATTTGGAACTACCCAAGAGTAAGGCAGAGCTGTTGGGCTCCAGACTACAGCAGTGGAATCTCCTGGCAGGTGATGTTAGGGTTTCCATGTTCCGTGACCGTCAAAAGGATCTTGTCCCATTCTTCTTCATGGAAGGTGATCTTTGATCTTGTAGCCTGCAACATCATCGATGGTGTGATGGCAGCCTTCAACATCGTTCACGATCCAGATGAGTGGAGACTGTTCATTGATTCATCAAAGACGAGTCTTAACGCTGTTTTACTGCATAATGGCAATGCTTTGCCATCAATTCCAGTTGGTCATGCAGTCCATATGAAGGAAACCTATGACAACATGAAACAACTTTTGAGGTGCATAAACTATGACCAACATCAGTGGCAGCTTTGTTGCGATTTGAAGGTTGTTGCTCTCTTGCTTGGTCTGCAGACTGGATACACAAAGTACTGCTGTTTTCTCTGCGAATGGGATAGTCGTGCAAGAGATTCCCACTACATCAAGAAAGATTGGCCACTCCGACAGTCATCGGAGCCTGGGAGGAAAAGTGTTCAGCATCCACCACTTGTTGAATCAAGGAAGATTTTGTTACCATCCTTACACATCAAGCTGGGTCTGATGAAGAACTTTGTCAAGGCCATTGACAAAACACAAGCAGCCTTCAAGTACCTCCGTGGAAAATTTCCAAGGTTAAGTGAAGCTAAGATAAAGGAAGGTGTCTTTGTTGGTCCTCAGATTCGTGAACTTCTTCGAGACGATGCATTTGACCATGCACTGCGTAGCAAGGAAAAGACGGCATGGAAAGCCTTCCAGTTAGTGCCAATACATTTTCTCGGAAACAACAAGGCAGACAACTACAGGTTGTTGGTGGAAAACCTCCTCAAGGCATACAAAAGCCTTGGTTGCAACATGTCACTAAAGATACATTTTTTGCACTCTCATCTAGATTTTTTTCCACCAAACTGCAGAGCAGTGAGCAACGAGCACGGCGAGCGATTTCATCAGGACATTGCAACAATGGAGAAACGCTATCTGGGCAAATGGAGCCCATCAATGCTTGCAGACTATTGCTGGACAGTGACAAGAGATGCTCCATTTAATGAATACAAGAGACAAGCCAAGAAGCACCGAGTAGACACTGAATAGGACTAAACTATGTACATAATAGTTTTTTGTCTTTTGTTTCATAATAAATTTTATTTATATAACCCTTTTGCTGATTTTTAAAGTGTTACATAAACAGGACAGGTGAAATATTATCATGTAAAGCAACCATAAACACATGAAAAGACCTAGGTTTACAATTTATGATTAAAACTCTACTATCTACACAATATACATAGACATAAAATGTAAAAACTTAAATATCTTAGAAACAGTAGCCAATCAGTTGTTTTAATTGTCATATTTGAATTCAGCAAAATACATAATAAATAGCACATTTTATCTCTGAAGCAGACGACTTCTCAAAAATTGTAGACCAGTGTAGTTGATAGTCAACATTTGGCAAAAGGTATCCTCTAAAGTGAGTACTGATAAGACTTTGAAGCAGTGTGAAAAGGTAGCTGAGAAAAAACAGAGCTTTATAAACACCTCCAATAATACAACAGATGATCCGGACATAAGGTGGTGACAACAACAAATAATATTTACCAATGGGGAAATAATCAAGAACCAAAATTATTTTCAAATGAAAATAATGCTTCCAATCCATGCAAGTCACCCAATAGGAAAGTGAACGTTTTTCAGACTCTGAACAAATAATGAAACAACTAGAGCACAGGGACCTAATTCTGTTTTCTAAAAAAACCCTATATAACTTTTAAAAAGTCTTTAAAACAAGATTTTAATGCCAAATGGTACCTTAATTGGGGTCCTAAATCCACATTTAGGCTACTGAATAAGTGATTAGATTTTCCAAATGACTGGGCACTGATTGACTTCCATCAGAGATTCTGGGTGCTCAGTACTTTTGAAAAATTGGGCCATTTATTTAGAAATCTGAATGAGGATTTATCAGGTTTTTTTTAAATCTTCTCCTAAACATTCAACCAACGTGCAATGTTGATAGTTATAGCTAAATAGAATAAGGAGATTTTAAGAAAGAAAAGGCTGCATTTTCCCCTGAATCTGTTTTTTTTTTTTTTTTTTTTTTTTTTTGGAATAGCCATATCTTTGGGTTTATTTTAAAAACTTGGTTGACTGAGCCAACATGTACTTTAAGTAACACTTTGTATGTTTAAGACTATTTAAGACATGAGGTCAAACGAGGCAAAAAATGAGCTTAAGGCCATAGCATGTGACAGACTGTAGGCCTGTAAACATTTATCTGATAGGAAGTTAAGGTGAAAGGCTAAATGGATGAAGTTGCCAGAAGGATTATTAATTCCTTTCTGAGACCAAGAGATAAAGTCCTAAAAGCACACAGTGTTAGCAAGGGATTTGTGAATATGGTATAACAAGGTAGAGTTAAACGAGTTAGAGGGACAGAGAGAGTTTGAGGTTAGGCAGCGGATCGACACAGAGTGCAGGAATGGAAAGTTTCTGTTTGAAAGTATGAGAGAGAAGCATTAGGGGAGAGACAGGCTAAAACACGATGTGCAAAGGTTACGGAATGTGTATAAAAGCCAATATCCTGACAAAACTGATTAGAAATAAATGGAATAGAGGAAATAGCTGAAAATAAACATTTACCTGTATTAAATGACTTCTAAAACCTCTCCCCCCTCCAGGCCTATATTTCAGGGAATAAAGGAATATGCTTAAAGAATAAGTAATTTGGTGTTTTAAACAAAGAGGTTGAGCAGAGAATATTTATAAGTCATCTGTAAAGACTAAAACCATGGAAATAGTTGAATGTCCTCCTGCAAAGGACATGTGCCCAGAACGAACATATGTCAGAAAGGTTTTCTTGACAGCAAACTCTAAAGTAGAAAGTGAAGAATCTTCAGAGAAAATAAAGGATATGCCATTAATGTCACTTTGTCTGTATCACCTGAATGTGGGGAGAGAGGGCAAATATGTTATTACTGAGGATCTATCTAACCAGAGAGATGCTCCAGCTGAGCACTCCTCCCAAGATGGTCTTCTCTGAACCTGAAGTTTTAGAAGACATTCACTCTTGCTAATACATGCAGACACCTATATAGAAAGAGAAAGGATCTATAGCTGTGGTTCTTGATTAAAAAGGGGTATAGTCGTAGTGGTTGTGAATTCTCAAAAAAATCTGATCTGTTCTGTTGAATGGAAAATTATACAAGAACAATCCAAGAGAAGATATGAGAGAACGTATTCAAAAAGGATTGGATGAAAGGCCCAGTAAGGACAATGAAAGGTCTCCTACTGACTTCAGTAGGAATTGGACATAATTAGCACTGATATATTTATTTATCTAAATGAAAGAAGAATGTCCATGCCACATTGGCATTATTTCTCAGTATATCAACTAAGTCAGTTACCAGGTTATTTGACTTCTCCATGTTGATCGGAATTGCCAAGAAGGAAGAAGTTGACTATAGTCTTTATAGGGCTGAGTTTATAGTTGAAAAAGTGATTGGTGAATATTTTAATCAGCTCTGGGTATTCTCTGGATTTGGCCATGTTCCCACCTTTTTTGTCCAGCCATACTCAAACATTCATGTGAATGGGGAAATATTTGGGGAAGTGACTTTCCTTAGCAAAAATTATGCATTCACATGAAAATAAGGGTACTCATGAGTGATCATAGATATTCACTATTTGGTGTGCACTATTCACTTGCAGTCATCCAGTCAGGGAGCAAAATCAGTACTATGTGATGCGATGAAAGTGACCAATCACATGCTGCAAATAATGAGCAGACAAAGCAAATAGTTAATGCACAACCCACAGGCTGAAATATAATTGCATGAAGTGTTTGTCAAACAATTTCAAATACAGTCAGAAACAATCAAATTCTGTTTGTGGATAATTTGCAAACAGAAAAAAGGGACTATGTTTGTTGGCTAAAATCTTGATGAGGAATAGTTCACCCAAACTTAGACTTGACAAGGTAATGAAGAAGCACTTAATGTTATGTCAACCATATTAATCACATTTCATTAAAGTACCAGCATCTGCCCCTGCCAGGGGAGAGAACTGGGTACTCCGACCCTCTCCCTGGAACCTTCAACCTTCCTATGAATGGAACTGAAAGTCTCTCCACAGAAATGTACATGACAACTGAGTACTTGTTCTACTTCCTGCCATTCCACAGTTTATCCTCCCCAATCCTCTCTTCAGCCTCTATCTCTATATTTCCCGGTCAGCCTCAGGGTAATTATAGCATAGGGGTTGGGGGACAACAAAGATGTGTAATGATCTGGGATTGTTTTAAAGAAACATCATTCTCCATGTCCCTAGAACTTTGTATTTAACCATCTATAAACCTATAATATTTAAGTTGGAAACTTTTATTTTTCCCAATTGAAAGGAATCTTTGGAATATTAATTTTAGAAGTAGGAATTTAATCCCAAACTGGACTAACTGAAAGGACTTTGTCTCTCCACATTGCTATATAGGCTGCCTACGTTTTCTCCTGATAAGAAAAATAGTTAACCTAACACAGAAAGGTAAGACACGAAGAAATGGCCAGAAAAGAGAAGATGGAGAGAGGCTATGACATTTACAAAGTGATTGACTTGGGCAGGGGTGAAGCAAGGAAAAAGTACAGACAGTGAGATCCATTTCACTTAAGCCTTGCACAAAGAGCCCAAAGGAAGGAAGGAATTACAAAGAAATGTCTTATTGACTGCCCACTGCTCATCTTGAGCTTTCCTGTATAAATTCTTTCTTAGAAGGTTAATTTAAAAAAATAAGAGTTAGGGCCCTGATCTGGCAACACTTTATTCACCAGAGTAATCCTTATTCACACAACCAAGAGTGTCCATTGACTTCAGTGGACAAGAGATTGTTCATATGATTCAAGAGTTGTAGACCTGCGCTCGGTTGTTTTTGAAGCTTTGAAGGATGGGGGCATTTTCAGATAATTAACATATTGGAGCAAATAATCTAAACAGAGCAATGGTAACAGCACAGCTCATTCTGAATAGAGAAGAAAGATGGAGCTCCTCATGGTATTGATTACCTTTAAGTATAGGAGACGTAATAAATAGATAGCTTCTGCATTAAATGAAAGACTTTTCCTATAAGGATAACTCCAAGCAGAAATATTACTAAGAGAGGTTTATTGCACTCAAGGATTTGGGGGCAGATGTTAGCATCTACTATGCACATTGTCTTGTTGAGGTAACCCTTTATGGGAAATTTTATACCTATGATACCTCAGTCTCTCTACCCCTCCCCCAAGTCTGCCTAGCACTAGAGGAAACAGCAGCAGGAACAGAGAGGGAGGTAAGGACAGCCAGATTTCTTAATTTCACCCATCTCCCATGCTGATGTATGGAGCAAGCCCAGGGCCACTGAGTCCCCACAGCACCCCCATGAAGTCTCTACATGTGGTTGCCAACAGGGAGGCTTCTAGGAATGCAGCTTGACGCTTCCCTAGAAGCTGCCCTACTACCAGAGCCAGCAGCAGCAACTGCTGCCACCTTTTGCAGCAAATGGATGCCACCGTTCTTATCTCATATTCCTGATCCTTACCTATCGCCCACACTCCTCTTCCTTGTGTCCAAGCCCCTGCCTTTCCTCCTTCCTTTATCCCTCTCTCTGTGTCCCACGTCTGTCTTCTACCCTCACATATCAGACCTTTGTCACACACACCTCACAAAAGCTGTAATAATTCTACTCTGTGTGTGTGTGTAAAAATAGTATGTGATTGTGAAATTACCAACTATCATAATGCACTAGCATAAAGAGGCGACTTTAATTCTGGCCTTTCCTAATGTTCAAGTCCTTGACTTTGCAACCTAAATAACATTATTTAAAGGGGTTTTTTTTAAAAATATAATTATAAGGCTTAGCAAATCCTTATTTCAATTGAAGTTTTGACTGGATGTACTCTTGGTTGCTGTATCTATTTCCCAAATGGCAAAAATAAAAGGTGGGGAATAAGAAAGGAATAAGAATGGATTGAAAAGCTCTCTCTTATTTGGCACACACAACTTTATAATGCAAGCCATTTTGCTCAGCAGGTTCCTTCTAATATATTGACTGACAGTGACATACATATGTACACGTTCCTCTTGTGAACCTATAAGTCTCGTTAAAGCTAATGACAGTTACGCATGCACATAAGGGAAAATAATATGTCTCAAAATTGTTCAAGTCCATCAGCTGATACATGGGTACACCCCCATAACAGGGTTTGAGGTTTTGGGATTTATTTGTTAAATAAGAACACAGTGTTTTGGTTTTTTACAAGAATAAAACTCCTCCTGGAACAAGCTCCTAGTAAATAATAATTCAAGATGTGTCACAATGAAACATCAGGACATTTGGTTTTTTTTTAATCCCTTAATAATAGGTATAAAATGATACAGGAAACCAGTAGATCATAAAACCTCCTGCAATTTTAATGAAACAGATACCAGGTAGCATCAGACTTTTGCATGAAAACAGATTATACATGCCAAAAAAAACCCCATAACAAATGGAAAAAAACCCCAAAACACATTCATAGAATGGAGACATTAGGCCAAATTCACCAGGGCTGATGAATTACACCCAGGGATTAATTTGGCCCAATTTCTTCAAAAATCTGCAGTCATAACATATATCTCTTTTAATTTCTTCAGAGCTCCAAAAAGCAGTCACTGCAGTGACAAAGTCAAAGAAAGAGATGCATTATGTCTACTAATGATATTAAGGTGATGAGGAGGGGGCTTTGAGACAAGGAATGAAGTCAGGAAACATAATGGCCTTCATTCCAAATCCCACCATTCATAGCTAGCCCTCAGGAACCACATTCTTTCAAAGGCAGAGGAGAAGGTCTTTTCTCAATATCTCTCCATAAAGCAAAGCTCAAAGTACGTATAGCTTTCACATTCTTATGGCTGGCTCAGTGCCTCTCCCTTTAATTCCAGCAACAGCCACATCCACCTGGGACAAATCTTCAGTGGAAAAACTGCTGATTGCTGCGCAGTTGTTCGAATAAAAAATGGTGAAATCTGTTTTCTAGCTTGCAACAGAAGGTGGATTATGTTGTAGGCAAGTTTGATAGTTCTGAACACAAGATACAAGATGGTGCCATTTAAAGACAACCTTGACCGGATGGATGGCAGGGTGTGCGCACTGTGGAGTGCTGTTAATTTAATGGCGTGGGATTATATTTAAAAATCTGAAAATGAATAACTTGAAAACAATTAAAGAAGCCACCACAATCTGCAAATTCCAGGCTTGACAGATGGCCCAGAAGATGGGATTGGAGCTGGATGGAACAACTTGTTTTCTACTTTGTGAATTTTCACAGGTGATGTGCAAGATCTAATATTCTGAACACTTCTGCAGGAGGATATGCCACCATTCTCATGAGTAAACACAGCTTATTTGTTTCCAAAAAGGCAATTTTTGTCCAGGGCACACCTTAAATTATGGAAATGGTGAAGTTCTATTAAAATAACATTTCTTGAAGCAAAATTGCAGCTTGTCACTGCCCAATGCTTCATTCCATTTTCTCAGAAAAATACTTGAGGCAAAGCCACAAAATGGTTTGGTTTCTCCCTCTTTATCTCTTTTTGGCAAAACTTCTGAAAATGAAATTGGGGGGAAATGGTGAGTTTTTGCCCTCAACACTGCTCTAATAGGGGATAGTTTCCTTTTTTTATGTACCTGTTTTAAGATATTGAATTTAGAGAGAGAGACAGATCCTCAACTATGCCCAGGAGGATATAGCACAAATGGGGCTTGTATTTGGCCCAGATGGTGGGAGTGCTGTGTGAAGGGCTAGACCTCAGCATTATTTCTAGGATTGGAAATTTTTCTATCATTATTTTCTATCATTATTGCCTGATTTCCAAAGCCCATTGAAATCAATGGAAAGATTCTCATTAAACTTAATGGGCTTTGGACCAGACCTTGTTTCTTTAAAGCATATGGGAAATAAACTGTGCTATATCCGCTCTCCAAATTCATGTTTTATTGTTACATATTATGATGAGACAAAGTGCGTTTTAAATTAAAAACAGTACAGTGAGAATCTTGGCGGAAGAGTCCTATTACAGAGTTCAGCCTATTCAGTTACAAAAACCTTTATTCTTCTATAACATCCAGTAACAGCAAAAGCTCTAGCTATGGACAATGGTTAATACTGGGCTACTAAACAAAAAGAAAACTCAATGCAAAGAAAATGGCACTTAAACAAATAATATTAATAGCCATATTATTATTTGTAATTCAGTGACTGCTACCGAAAGTCAGCATTTACCAACAGGTTTCAGAGTGGTAGCCATGTTAGTCTGTATCAGCAAAAAGAACGAGGAGTCCTTGTGGCACCTTAGAGACTAACAAATTTATTTGAGCATAAGCTGTCATGGGCTAAAACCCACTTCATCGGATGCATGCCAACAGTTACGACACTGATTCCCTGTTCCGAATGCAGAGAAGTACCACAGGATTGTATCTGAGAGGCTGAGTTTTCCTGTAGTTAGAATGGGAAATAATTCCTGATAAATGTTGACTTTTGCAATGGCCATCACTATAGCATTTCTAACCAGTATGTGCACTTTTTAAACCCATAAAATGCAGTAAACAGCTTTCTTCAACTAGCTCTAAAACAGCTCAACTCAATTTCCATCAGCTACAGCCCTCAATGTATCCACACAGCAGTCATCTGTATATACCAAGCTGTCTGCTCGTCTTCATATAGTTCCATTCAGTACCTCTCCATTTCAGGGATATAATGGATTGTTAAGGTGCTGATATCCCTCCTAGCTACATTACGGAACAGAAACAAATTAAAGGAAGGAAAAGAGAAACATTCAGCTGTATTAAGCTTTCAGTAGGTGTCCAGCAGTTAAGGGATACAAACTGTTATACTGCAGAGAGAGAGAGAGAGAGAGAGAGAAACAGTGATGGAAATTGCAGCATCTTTTACATTATCACAGAATCTTCCATTTGGCAAATAAAGTCAGTCAAGGCAGATCCACAGGCAAACCTGCATCAATAATTTGCACTGCCACGGTGACAGCTATAATCCACTAGATGGTGCAAGAAAATGAATTAGGCTGCAGTTGTGCTGCACCCATTTCCAGCTGCAGCCTCAGTGGTCAGCCTCACTCTCATTCCAGGTGACTCAAGTAGTGTGATCTAACTTTGCACAGTTGTGGATTGGCGAATTACTCCGAGCATCGGCATCTCATTCTTTATCGTCTTTGCAAATTGTGCTCATTTAGTAAGCACAAAGTATCGCATTTGTCCTGATATTCTTTCTCTGTCTCTGCCCTAAAGCAGGTAATGTTTTTTGTATTGTACTTCAAAGAATGATGCCACATTGTTTTTCTACTCTTGTGTAACTGATTGCTTCTGCCTTTACAAGGACTCCAAGTGAGGATTAAAGCATGCGTGCTTAACGTTACACACTGTGAATGGGTCCATTGACTTCAATGGGACAACTCTCTGGGCATAAAGTTAAGCATGCCGTTAAGTCTTTGCAGCATTGCGGCCTTTACACTAAAATAGTCATGTTCCCCTATGCCATATGAATGTACAGTCTTTTCACAGAGGAATTTTTCAATCACTGCCCATAGAGGTAGAGGCGTCTCTTCTATCTTAAATGGCAAGTGGTGTATTTCTCTGTCTCTGCCTTTCTGGAAAAGAATGATAAAGAATCAGCTGTACGGGGCTTCAATTCCCTGCTTAGTTTACTGGCCTGATGACTGGCCTGATGACTGGCTCATGGTGACTGTAGGGGTAAAGATGATCTGCAGCACATAACCTGAGTCTCACCCAATTCCACCCATCCTAAGCACTCTCTTATTATATGACAACAGCATGGAAGAATTTAAATCAATGGTCACCCAAAGATTTAGAATTTCAAAATGTTGAACCAGGTGCAAGTTTTGGTTTCTGATTCAGATCCGTTGTATTTTTTATTTGGATTAGTTGGCTTATCCAGATAGGCTCCTGGATGTTTTCTACTGACTTTGTCTTCATCACTAGGAATTTGCTACCAATTTTATTGTAAAACACCCATGGGCATCTAGAAGCCTTCATGGTTACTGGAACTAGGTGAATGCTGCAAAAAACAATGTCCACACGTAATCACTTTCAAATCCCTGTTCTGCCCATTTTCCAAATACGTTCCAGGAAATGAGTTTGTAGGTAGAAAGAGGACCTAATCCAAATCCCATTGAAATAAGTGACTTCAGTGGGCTTTGAATCAGACCCATTGAACAACATTGAAACATGCATTGGAGAATACACAGAAAAAGCCAGTTTTAAAACTCAGATATGAGTTTTCACACCAGAAATGTGGGATGAGATTGTGTGCTGCATCTCTGACAGGCGCAGCACAGGACTTGCAATCCAAAGGAGTGGGCACTAGGATGACAGGAAGCCACCTTGTGCTCTTCCAATCTTCGGCTGCTCCCAGGAACTGGAGACACCCCCAACGTAACTTAAACAGGCTTCCCTGGGCTGCCTAATGGGCTTCAGCACTGCCCAGAATTTATGCAGCTCTGTGTGCTCCAGCCATTCCCCTGACACACTCCTCCCACCCCAGGGCCAGATTAACCCATCACTGGGTCCTAGGGAAACATCACTTCTGGTCTTCTAAAATGAACAACAAACAGCCATATAGTCAGCCCTGCCTCACTCAAAACATAACCAACTTCACTTTAGTAAGGAGTTTATTATTTTTATTACTGTAGTGAAGGGATCGGCAACCTTTGGCAAGCGGCCCGCCAGAAAGCCACGGCCAGCACATCCCTCGGCCCATGTAGCTTCCTGCAGCCCCCGTTGGCCTGGAGCAGTGAACCGCGGCCAGTGACAGCCACGATCGGCCGAACCTGCGGACATGACAGGCAGGGCTGGCGCAACCCATTAGGTGACCTAGGCGGTCTCCTAGGGCGCTAACATTTGGGGGTCGGTGACTGCGGCGGCTGGATCTTCAGCCGCCCTGGTCGTCGTTGGTATTTCGGGGGCGGGACCTTCCACATCTGTCGGGGGTGGTATTTCGGGGGTAGGGCCTTCTGCCGCCTAGGACAGCAAAAAAGCTGGCAGCGCTCCTGACAGTAGGTAAACAAACCGGCCTGGCCCGCCAGAGTGCTTACCCTGGCGGGCACATGCCAAAGGTTGCTGATCCCTGATGTAGTGACTAGGAGCCCTAATCATGGTCTAGGACCCCACTGTGCTAGATGCTATATAAACACAGGACAAAAATGACAGTCCCTTAGCTTACAGACTAAGGCCATGTCTACATTACCACTTATGTTCGCCAAACTTATGTTGCTCCGGGGTGTGAAAAAACACCTCAGAGCAACATAAGTTTCACCGACAAAAGCGCCGGTGTGGACAGCACTATGACAGCCAGAGAGCTTCTCCTGCTGACATAGCTACTGCCACTCGTTTAATTATGTCAAAAGGAGAGCTCTCTCCTGCCGGCATAGAGTGGCTAAATGAGACATCCTACAGGAGCGCAGCTGTGCCACTGTAAGCTCTCTAGTGTAGACATAGCCTAAGCATAAAACAAGAGACAAAATGGATGGATACCGACAGAGAGTAGAAGGAAGCGATATGACAATATTGGTCAGCCTGACAGGCAGTGGTCTCTGCACACCAGCAGCCTAACTGTTATCAAGATTTTTGTAGGCATCATGGCAAAGGAGAGTTTGAGGAGGGTTTTGAAGGAGTTAAATTTTATTGTTGTTGGTGGATAGAGTTTATCAGCCAGCAGACCTGCAGTAAAGCCTGTCATGCAACATTAGACCTGTACAATAAAAATTGTTCTTCTTTTTACTGACAAATTAAGGGGCTTATATTCTTCCCTTCATACACAAACATAACTGACATTTAGTCTCCATAGGAGTTACAGGCATTTACATCTAGGGAATAGTACCTTAGATGTTTTTATTGCTGAAAAGGGCCTATATTTTTCTGATAACCCCATTTGATCTCTGAGATGTTTTTCTGATCATGTCAAGTTATGATGAGTCACGTGGTGCTGTCCGTGCCAGTGACCTTCAGGAAGTGATTCTAAAACAAATGCTGCAAAAAAACGTTTAAAAAACAGCACGTTGGCCATGTGGAGTGTTCTTACTGCTTAATCAAGGCCCCACTGCCCATTCAACAAGGGATAGTCTATCATCATGGTCTACAAACATCTCAAGTCACTGATGTAGATTGTCTCATAAGTATTGATAGTGGAGTGATATTAAAGCTGAACTTTTGAACCCTGCGCTTTAAAACCCCATGGGGAAAATCTCTCTCCATTAAGTTATCCATGTGTAACTCAGCCTGCAGAGGCTCTGACAGCCTTGACAGTAAATTTAAGTTCCATAATAAATATGTATTTATATAATAAATCAAAGCAATTTTCTTTTTAGTTCTGGTTAGAAGAGTGAGGGTTTCAGATTTCAGGTTTCAGAGGGGCAAAGGGTTTGAGAGTTCAACCAGAAGCCATGGAGATAAGACAAAAACAAGCAACCATATCACCCGCTAGTTCCCAGTGCACAATCAGCTAAGGAAAGTTAAACGTTACGTTAAAAGTGACAGTCTAGAAGCCCTAGTTTCTTAAACCCCAGCTGATTTTAAGGAGAAAATTTTCTCTGGCAAAACAAAGATCAGAAAGTGACTGTGGAATCTTTCTGGGCCATAATTCGTACGTATGGTTCTATATTATTACTGTACCAGGAAGACGGGTCACAAGGCGCAAGTGTTCTATCAGAGGAAAAGACAGCCACAATGGAGGAAGGGTATCTTCCATCATACATCCTGACCCTCCATCAGGACAATGGATTATGTTGCTGTTGGCATGTTTGGCTGCATTGTCTAGCTTACAACTAAGCATGTACACACTATCCTGTCTTAAAGGACTGTTTCCTCAGTCACTTGGTTTTTCTCCCTATCCCCCAAGAAAGAAAGAAAATCAATTAAAGAAGATTTCTGCTCTCAAACTTTTTAGAAAGTCTCTAATATCATTGGTGCTGTTGTGATATTTCCATTGTTGTCTCCCCTACAGTTCTGCTTTTCCTTTTCATCTCCCCTCCCTTTTGATCTTGTCTGCTCTCTCCCCTTTATCTTTTCTGTTCTTGCCCCCTCCTCCTGCCTCTCCTGTCTCAATTTATTTCCCCTCCTAGATGTTCTTTTTTTATTGTCAAGGGTTTGCTCACTTTCTCCAGAAATGCTTGATTCCAATAGCATTGACAGGACTCCCTATTGTCTTAGGACAAGAGGTGCTGAAAGACGGCATATTAGATTGCAGAGGAAGGCTGCCAGGAGTGAAACTCATTTGATAAAACAGAATGAAAAACAAAAAAAGTCTGAGGAGGGGATAATGGATAGACATTCCATGGTGGGTACTTGACTGCTCCAGGAGTGGCCTTAAGAGTGTACTTGCTGTTAGCTACTCTTAGCCTAGGGCTTTCTGTTATCATAGCTGCACCACCAGAAAAAAAAGGAAAGACAGAAAGTTAGTGAAGCTAAAAGGCTAAGGAGTTTGGTGTACAAGGAAGCTGAAATAAAAGAGAGTGACAATGCTATTGGGGTTTTCAATGTAATCCTGCTCTGTGGGACAATGGCATAATTTGAAAAGTGGACATGAGACTGTATGTGCAAGTAATGAGGCTCCTAATAGGGGACTTGCATTGCAATTGTTTCTTTTCTTTCTGCATAAAGCGGAAATATGGACATTCCACCCCAACCAAATATTGTGATATTTATTTTCATTCCAAATCAGGATGAAAAGACAAAATATCAACATTTTTCATGAATGAAAATTTATGAAAGACTTTGATTTTGGAAATGTCTGAATGGTTTCACTTTGAGTCAGTTCAGTATTAACGTGAATCTGCCTATGCTTCTTCAGTGCCTCAAAAGAGCTGTAGCCTGGGTGCTTCATGCCCCCAATTTCTTCTATGGACCAGACTTCCTGGCCACGCTACAGCTCTGTGATGAAGCACTACAGTCATGTGACTTTCATGACATGCCACACAGGTTGGTCAGAGGGAAGAGCACACTGAATCATGGGAGATATAGTCCAGCCAAGGACCCCAGCCCAAACTCCAACTCCCATGAGGCACCCCAGCAGCTTAGGCAGATGCAGATTAATGTCCAACTGACTCAAAACAAAATGTTTCAGTTCAGTTCAATAAAGTGTAGTGTTTTGATTCTGGTTGAATCAAAAGGAAACAAAATATTTCATTTAGATTTTCCCCAACAGAAAAATAATTTTTTTTTTGGCAATTCCAAAGTTTTGCAGAAATTTCATTTTCCATTGAAAAATAATTTTGAGGGAAAATTCCCAGCCAGCCCTAGCTTTGAACCGAATATCTGTGCTGGAGAGAGACCTTTCTTGGGGGCTGTTCTGAGACTGTGGAGTGAACTCTCACAGGAACTAAAAGGATGTCTACACTGCAATTAAAAACCTCCGCCAGCTGTCTCAGGCTTGTGGGGCTCAGGCTAAGTGATTGCTTCATTGAGGTGTAGACGTTCAGGTTCTGGTGCAGCCCATGCTCTCTGAGGCCTTCCCATCTCGCAGGGTCCTAGAACCTGTGGTCCAATCCTAGCCCTTGCCTTTGACCTTCTCTTCTCTAATTTAAACCCAGAACAATGTGTATATTTAAAAACAAAACACTTTACACTGAGTTATCTCCTGGTGGGGAAAAATGAGAGCAACAACAAACCACATATGACAGCTGTTAGTCACGTTACATAATGTCTACTGAAAGTTGCTCGGCTACCATGGTGATGAAGACAGTATATAAACCTCTATAGAATAGAACAGAAGTAACATTCCCTTTTGGGTTGTGTTACCAAAAGAAATTAGCTAATGGCTCAGGGTTATAGTACATTACACAGTGGCAGCCACAGAAAAATCCCACAGCCATGATTCTCACAGCCCAGACCTACTGTCTCAGGCTTGAGGGGCTCATGCCACAGTGCTAAAAATAGTAGCACAGACATTCCCGCTCAGGCTCTGAGATCCATCTCCCTAGCTGGATTTCCGAGCCCAAGCAGGAATGTCTACACTGCTATTTTTAGTGCCGTAGCATGAACGTAGAGCGTTTGAGTCTGTAGACCTGGGCTCTCAGACTTACTGCGGCTGGTGTTTTTTTGTGGTGTAGGTAGACCTAAAGGGCTTGTCTTCACTAGACTTCTAGGTAACTGATTGCCAATTAACTCCCAGAACTTACCACATTTGTAAAGGGTGGTGTGAACACTTGCTACATTTGATCCAGGCTACATTCCCCATGTTTCATCCAGGTTTTTTGCCCTATGCTGATCCTGTGTTATATAAACAACAAGGAGTCCGGTGGCACCTTAAAGACTAACAGATTTATTTAGGCATAAGCTTTCGTGGGTAAAAAACTTCACTTCTTCAGATGCGTGTGTTATATAGGAGGTCAAGACTACAGGATCTGGCCTTATAACCTATGAATCCTTAGAGCAATCATGTTGAGAATCCCCATACCAGCCTTTTACAAACATGTTAAATACCTTGAATTAATTGGCCATAAGGTAAAATTAGGTTCACAATTCTAGTGTAGACATACACTAGGAAAGAAGGTGGTTTTTAACCATGTTAGCTAGCAGTTGGGATCTAACATGTGGTATAATCCTAGTGAGGACAAGGCATCTGTAGGTTGCTGTAATCACTGCAAAAAGGTGTGTTTTTAACTCACAAGAGGTAACACAAGTTAACTATCTTACTGTAAAATCCTAGTGGAGGTGAGGCACTGTACTTTTTGCCGCATGTAGCTCATTTAGATAAGCACATGGTGGAGGATGTAAGGCTGACTTTGACTAGCTATGTCAAGGTAAAAACTATCCATGCCTTGCCTCCACTAAAATTTTTCGAGATAGGAATCTTGAGATAGCTAACTCGATGTAAAAACAAACCTCCTTTTGCAATGAAGCCATAGCTATAGTTTTAGCACCTGTTAGCAGTTTAGACCTTAGCCACCTAACACATGTTAAAATTTCAATTGCTTTGTCCTCACCAAGATTACACCATGTATTAGTTACCACATATGTTATAGGTTTCAGAAGGGTAACCGTGTTAGTCTGTATCAGTAAAAACAACAAGGAGTCCTTGTGGCACCTTAGAGACTAACAAACGTATTTGGGCATAAGCTTTTGTGGGATATAACCCACTTCATCAGATGCATGGAGTGGAAAATACAGTAAGCAGGTATAAATATACCTGCACATGAAAAGATGGGAGTTGCCTTAGCAAGTTGGGGGGGGGGGGTGTCGATGCTAATGAGGCCAATTCAATTAGGGTGGAAGTGGCCCATTCCCAACAGCTGACAAAAAGGGGTGAATTTCAACAGAGGGAAAAATACTTTTTGTAGTGCTAATGAGGCCAATTCAATCAAAGTGGATGTGGCCCATTCCCAGCAGTTGACAAGAAGGTGTGAGTATCAACAGAGCGAAAATTATTTTTTGTAGTGACCCAGCCACTCGCAGTCTTTATTCAGGCCTAATTTGATGGTGTCAAGTTTGCAAATTAATTCCAGTTCTGCAGTTTCTCATTGAGTCTGTTTTTGAAGTTGGCCAATGTTTTTGTACATTGGCCAAACCGGACAGTCTCTACACAAAAGAATAAATGGATACAAATCAGACATCAAGAATTGTAACATTCAAAAATCAGTAGGAGAGGGTTAGGGTTAGGAGAGCACTTCTATCTCCCTGGACACTCCCTGGACTTAAAAGTCGCCATTCTTCAACAACAAAAACTTCAAAACTCCCATCTTTTCATATGCTGTATATTTATATCTGCTTACTGTATTTTCCACTCCATGCAAGGCCAGACTGAAAACTGTATGTGCTTTAGCTTCACCACCATTTCTAAAATTTCAAGATTTCAGTTCCTAGTTAAAGTTCCATTCAAGATGAGAGAGAGAGAGAGAGGTGTGAGATGAGAAAAGAGATAGTCTCCTTAACTGAAAGACTGGTTAGGGGAACATTCATTTGACAACATGGGGCCTGATTTTCATTTATAATAAGGCCCCTTCACACCACTCTGACACTCACTTTAAAGCCCCTTTACACAGTTCTAGTGTGAATCATTGTCAGGCCCATGGTGTTTAATTGATTGAAATGCTTGAGGGTGAGGGAGGGGGGGAAATGGCAATACTGTACAAACTGCAGCTTCTCCAAGGTGTTAAAATCTAATGAGCTTTCCCAGTTGTTTGAGAACAATAGGCTTGTGGCACCTTTTGTAAGATTTTCCTCAGTTCTGCTGCTTAGCTAAATGGAGCTGGGGGAGAACAACACTTGAAATTGGTTATTGTTTTCTTCTTTGAATGACAAGCCAATTAGTAGATTTCTCTGCAGACATTCATGTCCACATGATGACTTCTTTCAGCTTCAGGTATTTGTGACCAGTCATGGGATTCAGACCAAAGGCTAGCCCACTATTAACTCAGGGCACTACTTTTTGCAGGCTAGTCCTTATTCAAAACATGCTTACATTCTGTCTAGCATTCACACCAGGTTGCCATGTTTCTCTAAACATATTCACTGTTGTGCAGCTTATTAGTTTGCTGACAGATCCAGTTAATCTCTCTGAAAACAGAAAAACAAAACAAAAACTCTGCCGACACCCCACGCAAAAAAAAGTTTCATAGCCTGTGGAATTAAACAATAGCTTCATTCTTAGCTTTTTCAGGCCTGTGATCAGTGATGAAGAAAACATACAAATGCAAACTTAGAAATGGGGATAAAATAAAGGAGCAAAAATAAATTGACAGACTGCAAAAGAATATATTGCTGCAATAATGACCAGAAGGTAAAAATATGTTCCCCATAGTGTTCTTCATTTAAAATCCCACATTCCTGATTAAAACTTTGTAAATAGTAATTATTATCAGAAACATATTCATAAACAGATGTTTTAAAAAATGCAAATGACTTAACAATTCGGAAAATATGCATTTTATGTGCCACAGGGAATTTAATCTTTGAAAGCAGAAAAATGCATCAGATCCCATTCCCAGGTTTCACAGTAAATCAGTACTGCAACAGTGTCCATATTTTTCTCTACTTGTTTAAAATGTTAATTGAAAACTATTATTTACTGAAGAATATACTTTTATATTGCATTTGTAATAATAAAGACCTAGAGTATATTTAATTCTTAGTCATTTTTTTAATTTGCATCAATGAAGCATTCCCATATGAAGAAAGAAAAAAACAGTTTATGTTAATATCTCCTTATCTATATGTATTTATGTATTTATATATAATTCAGCAGGTATTTTATTTTATTTTGCTCTATTTTCCTCTGGAAAGGTCGAGTTTATTCAATTTAGATGCATTTCTGGTAAGTAAGAACAGCCTTCATAATTGTCATTTGTTTGTGAAATATTACTAAAACTATTGTTTCTGTGAGGGTAATTGGGTGTTGATTCTATTCTATTTCATATTTTGAGATACCACTAGAAATGATGAAATACTATAGATTCTAAAATGAGTATGGTCACTTAATTTTAAAGCAAAGCAATTACTGTTCTATTACCTGGTATTCTGAATCAATATCTTGTCTTGCAATTTGTGCTCATATCCACAATAAATCTATAATATTACAAGTAATCAGAGGTAAATAGCAACTGAGAAGAGCAGACGTTCAACAAGGGTCCTCAGGTACTGTTTATGTAAGTTACAGATAGACCATCCGTGAAAATAAAGGTGCTTTTGGGTCTTGTAAGTATATCTAAAATATCAAACTTGCCAAGGATGTACAGAAATGATGGACCGCTTGGAAACAATAAATTATATTTCATCACACAAAAAGACAGATAATTCTCACTTTTTTTTTTTTTTTAAACCAGAGCTATAGCTAGTCCTATTGACGTCAAAGGGACTAGTAAAGTGCAAAAGGTGAGCTTGAACTGACCCCAAAAGTATATACACACTTTTATGAGGAAGGTACTTTTATATACTAGGTAACATTATTATAGTCGCTTTTAAGTCTAGTGGCTGTCCTTTTCTTTAGCTATCATCTTCCTATTTTTCTTTCTTTCTTTCTTTTTTTTTTTTACTCTTTATCTTCAAATAAACATCACAGCTTGTATTGCTTTCTGCGTGGATGGGATTTTTCCCACTTTGACGTACAGGAACAACAACATTACAATGTTTTTGTAATAGCTAAAAATAAGGGGCATAAATAATTAACGTTTAAATAAGAAAGCAGATCACTGCTATAAGAAGGGTAAATTAGAGATCTTTTATTTTTCATGACTAAAGAAAGTTTTAATACTACATCTGTCTTTTTTAAACATTACATATATGGCATTAGTTATTTGTAATATCCAGATATATTACTTAATTTTTAAAAAAATACTTTGTATTCCCACAAAGCTTTCCTTCACAGAGTACCAAATTACTTTACAATCATTAATACATTAAGCCTTCCAAAACTCCCCATGAGGTACGGTAAGGTACACTTTGAGCTAGGAGTGTAATTTTTAACACACTAATTCGATTGGAGCTTGCATGGGTATGTCTCCTCAAGCTGGGAATTATGCCCCAGCTCTAAGTACAGACATACCCTAAATGTTATTCCTATTTACAGAGATGGAGACACCGAGATACTGAGAGGGATTAGAGATTTTGATACATAGTCACACTGCAAACTAATGTCACACAGGAACTTCCAGTGATGTACCTTACCCACTAGGCAATGCTGAATTGTGTAGTGGACAGGCTGACTATCATATCCCGCTGAACTCAATACAAGATCAGAGCTGAAATGATGTTGAACAGACTGTATTACATAGGATTAAATATGAGTTTGCATTTTGTGTCATTTTAAACTATTTTAAAATATGAATTCAGTATAAATATTTACTTTAGCAATGGCCTGGGCTAAGGGTGTGATGATGCAATGCTTAGTTTCTTTACTTCCACGAGACTCTTGCAGGAGTAAATATTGCAGGATTGAACACTAAACAAGCGACCTTGAAAATGACTTTGACTGCATTAAAACACAGAAAAAAGTGCCAGAGGATACATCATCAAATTCACCCAGGTGTAACTCCATTGGCTTCCAAGGAGTGATGCCCACAATGAATTTGGTCCATAATATTGTTTTTTCAGAAGTGAGCCACTGGCAGGACCATGATCTAGTCAACACGAGAGAAGTGTGGAAAGTGCCATAACCCTCTGTGTGTTCGGTGTCATACCTATTGACTGTGTCGTGACAAATATATGTTATCCCTGCTTTTTACTCCTCATCACATGGCAGAGCCAACACAGCAAAAAAGAGAGAGTGAGCTGCAGACTCCATTCCTTCCTGCACATCAACATTTGCAGTTCCAGTTCCAGGTGGTTGCAGAGGTGTCACTAAGGGCTCATGTCCTTAGGTGTGACCTGGACTACACGCTCATAGGTGTGTGCTGGTGCTTCCATATTTCCCTAAAATGTCTGTCTCCATTACAGATCACAAGATAGATGAAGGAGGAGAGCAGTTGTGGCTGGTCTACTCCTCGTTCGGCAAAAGTGAATGGGGAGTGAGTGGGCAAGGGCTATGGGAGGGAAGAACCCTTGTGTAACAGGCTGTGTAAGCCCTACATGGACAAGGAAGGGGCCAGAGAGGCCTTGGTGGTGGGGCTAGCCCCACTCCTCCAGTCCTGTCAATCATGCATAATAGGGAGGAGGCCTTTAAAAGGCAGAAACTGCTGTCAGCTTGGAGGGCATTCTACACAGCAGACTGCAGGAGTGACTTCTGAAGCTGTGGAGGGAATGCCTAGGGAAGAGACCTTCACCTTGATCCTGGGGAGAGTACAGTGGGCTCCCAGACAGACTGAATCTGTCTCAGAGACCTAGCCAGAGCAATTTTCCCAAATCCATTACACTGGGGCTGGATTGTTGGCAGCACTGTAGATTTGCTACTGCCCCCTGCCCTTTGCTGGGACTATGGGGAGGGAGTATCCCTGAACATGTGGGATTTGTGACTCTCATTTTGATCCCACAGCTGGAGAGATTTAAGGAGGCCCACACAGTGCGGAGGCCTCCTTGCAAATAGCAGGGAAGTGGGGTCTGTTACCACCCAGAGTAGATAATTGGGTATGATCAGGTTTCCACCAAGGACTCTGTTATATCTTGGCTCTGCCTTCTCACTGTACCAGTCAGTGCAGCTGAGCGAGCTTACTGAAGCGGTGAAAGCCCTGCCCAGGAGAGCTCACAATTATGACAAGATGCAACAGGCAGATGAAGCTGACAAATGGAGGTGGACGTGAGACCATAAGGTAAAAGTGTGCCCAGTAGGTTTTGCATGCAATGGTCTCAGTTCACCACCTGCCTCCTGGTTCTCTCAAATTCAGATATTGTTTGTAAGCATATTTAGGCCTCTTACACTCTGCTCCTGTTAAACTAAAAATATAGAAGACATGCAGATGGCCAGAGTGCAAGGAATCCTAGAGTTCCTAGAGAGAAGTTGGCACTGCACTATGTCGGAACTTAAAAGTTACAGTTAAAATTGTATAAACAATCCTGGCAAGATAAGAAGGTTTAGACAGAAGAATTCAGATGATGTGATCTGTTTAACTCAAGAGATGAGCTGCCACATTGTGAACACTGTGTACTCGAGAAATAACCTTATCGGGGAAGCTGTGCACAAGAAATTACAGAAGTCAATATTCACAGTATTCAAGCATGGAGAAAAATCTCAGCAGAGTGTCTGTTTCTGTACTGGCAATCTACAGATATTGGAGATATCCCTCAAGAGAGAAACTGGGAAAAAGGCAATTGAACTAATGTGATTCATAAAACTCAGCCTAGAGTTGGCTCAGGCACCAAGAATTTTTATTACAAATTAGTAAATTAAGTGAACAAATTGATGTTCTATTCAGATGCAGCTCAAGGGTTAGCTATCCCCCTAGCTGCCTAATACCTACCCACTACAAAAGTCCAAAGGCTGGCAATGTTCATCCAAAGGAAATTCAAAGTTCACCTAAATATTCTTCAACAAATTCAATAGCAATTAAATAATTTCAGGGACCTCAGACTGTATTGAAATACAAAGTTAATGGGCCACTCTTAGCAAAGCTGGCATCATTACATCTTCCTAATTCTGTGCCTGGCTTCTGGCCCTGGTTTGAGCAACCAAGGGACCATCCACCAGCTGAACATAGGCCAAGCTCTATTACCATAACTCCATGCCTTCTGCAAGGGTGGTGTAAGATCTGATTATGCCTAGCTGGAAGGATGTAGCCAGTGGACTCTGCCTGAGTGATGCAAAATGAGTAGAGATCCATCCCAATGTGGACTCTCCAGTCCCATGCTGACATCACTCCCAGTGACATTACACACACTGTATATTATATGGTATATGTTTCCCTGCATAAAATGTAATTAATACATCATGCTATATATTTAACCTCCAAGACAAGAATAGAAATGACAACATGTGCGCGATATGTTAGAGTTAATTTTCCTGTGGAAGAGTGAAGTTAGCAGTTCTTGCATTTTTAAAATTGTAACTGTGCCACTTTAATGGTTTGGATATTTAATAGAACACACTTGGATAATACTAGCAATCAGCGGTATACTGTAAGAGAATCCATGCTAGACAATGTCATCCTCCTTGTTTCAGCATATCATGTGACATCACTGTTCTTTAACATGCTAAAAACATATATGCCACAATGAACATTGTCTATGTACTATGTTAACCACTGTTTAATCTTAACTCTGGGAGGAGCTCAAATACCATGGTGATGATAATATGAAGAGAATGATATTTTTAGTCAGCTGGTGTTTGTGTATGCATACACACAAACACACACTAGAAGTGTTGGCAGCTCCATAGTTAAGGCCACGTCTCTGCTTGAAGCAGGATTAAAATCCCTCTACTGCACAGTTCATTGATTGAATTTAGCCTCCAGATTTACCACAATTACTGTCCAGGGGACAACTAAATTTTCTAGGAGACTTTTGGGATAAAACAGTAACTAACTTTTCAGGGGAAAACAATTAACAATCAGTCACTCCTGAAATTTGGCCATTCTCCCTTTGGCTTTCCTCCTTGCAGCTAAACTTTGCCACACACTCCACACTCACAGACATAGCACTACCTGTCAGACACAAGACACTTCAGAAATGTTCTAATTAAATACATTTCTCCTTTTTAATCTTTTTATTTGTCCTAAGCGAAGTTGGTGAACGTCAGTATCCATTGCACATTTCTATTTACTGCTGCCTAGCCTGCCTCTCCGACTGTCCTGAGATCCCCAGCCAGTTCCTGACCAGAGAGCAAAACAGGCATAGTCAGAAACTGGTAGTACATGGCACAAACCTGGTCCCCAGTTCTTCTCACTCTCCTGCCACAGCTCCATGGCTGACAGTCACTGAGATGCTTTGGCTGCCCAGGCAGTCAGCTTCCACACTGCTCAACTAGGAATCCATTCACTCTCAGTTTCCTCTATCCTCCCATGTACCACCATTCTCCAGTGAACCCAATCAGGTGCGTCAGGAGGATTCCCAGTCTGACCTGCAGAATACAGGAAGTTTGCCACAGGGAGAAAAAAAAAAACTGTCTCCTTTAGGAAGCTGCCAACTCTGCATCTCAGGCAACTTGGCCTGCAAGATATGCCCCTATTCTCTCTGTCTCCTCCTACTATATTCCAACCCTAACAGTAATATGGGCATGGAGAAGGCAAGGGTTGCTGCTCAAGATGCCTCAGGAGCAAGGTTTGCAGTCCCATATGGATGCAGCTTCTCCCTCAAGTGAGCCTCCTATAGTTCTCAACATCAGAAGTTCCATTTGTGTAAATGAGACACTGTATAGATCATATGTGGGAACTGAATTCTCAGGACCTCACAATTTAAAACCATGAGCCTCTAAGCTCTCCATTAGCCTGAGTCCAAGAGCAAACCCATAGCCCTCCAATCACTAGGGGAGCCATAAATCCACACTGGATGAATGTGGGTTACACAAGGAAAACATATTATGTCTATAGCAGCGAGGAGATAAAGAAACTTGGAGTGAAAGGTGTCTAATGAGTAGCATGAAGAGATGAGTGTAGAAGAATGAAAAGACAAGATGACAGGGAGCTATAGAGCAAGGCTCCTTAAACTGCTCTACACGCCTTCATGTCATGTCCCTCCAGCAGAGCCCCGATCCTCCCCACACAAAAAGCTCTGAGCTTCACCCCTTGATTCATTCCCTCTACTGCCTCAGTTTCCCGGCACTCAGCTCTAAATCCCTCCACTCCACATTGCAGATCAGACTCTACACAACCTCAGCACGATTACTATGTTACCAAAACAAACACTTCCACAAGAAAAGACCTAATTTCTACCTTTAACCACCTGGACAGTCTTAGATACTGTTCTTGTCAAAGCCACTGTGAGGGACTCCCTTTGTGCACTGTAGATGATGTTTGAGGGGTAAGAAGTATGAATTGTGGTTAGTCTGGGTGTGATGGTCACCTTAACTAGTGATTTCCCCAGGTTTTAGTAGTTGAGTCGAAAGGAAATACACCCATGCCACCTTGTCTATAGGTTAGGAGAATGCTGGTGGGGGATATGTAACATACACATAGGCAAATTCATATTGTAGTAGGGGCTCAAAACTCCCACCCCAGGCCTTGGGAGAGACAACCATCCTAACAACATTTGGGGAAGAAGGAATTCACCAAGATTGACACCAACGCCTTTATCTGTAAACAATCAGCTCATCAGCACGTCACCTGTATCAGCAAACCGTCTACATACCCTCCAGGTCAGTCCCTAGGTCACCAATCAGGGCACTTCCTTCCCTTTGGGCTGTGGTTGATGGCCATCTGCAGTAAAAATACAGGCACATGGTGGCCACACAGGCTAGCTGTTCCCTTCACCCATCCCCTAGCTCAGACTCTGGTTCTGCAGCCTCCTTGCAGCAGCCCATCTCAGACAGCATTCCCCTCCTCCCAATTGGAGAGAAGTTGGCAGCATGAAGAATGGGCTGGATTTCCTGCCATCTTTTTAGCCAACCAGGCTCCTGGGGACAGGGTAGAAGACTTGCCTTTTCGTGCCATCCAAATATGGAGATGTCTCTACTATATATATTTCTACTGTATGTTTAACATACAGTAATGAGCCCTATTGCCAAATACGACATAATTTACATATTAGGTCCTGTTTCCTAATACTTTCTAAATCAAAAAGCATATACTTATTGCCTATGCAGCTATTAAAATCATTTACTGTTTCAACTAAATGTATAACTTCCAAATCCAGGCTTCTAAAGAGAAACTTCCCACTCAGATTATGAGTTTGATGTTGAATGATAAGATTTTGAACGCTGAAAGAATGACTCCCTGAATAGTATTTCTGTTGCACTGCCCCAGGCAGTGTCTGAAGGTTGATTACTGTGTGTACCTAAACCTATCTATAAGTAGTATATCCGTCGGTCAGAATGTTAAACATATGACATTGTGTTGAGCTCTGCCCCTAGTACTGGAATGCCTGATCAAGGGAAATAAAACAATTTCTCCTCATCTGAATTCAAAATGAGGATCCTGTAAAACTGTGAGCAACTAACATGGAAAAACAGCATCTTAAGTGATACTCTACTGTTGATACAGTTACAGATTAACTCACCTCCTCAATGTACTAGGAAGCAAAAATGAAACGAAGTTTATAAAATCTGCAGTTATAAGAAGACTCAAACACTAGTACATGAACATTAGCAATGTGTGGGTCCACTGGGATTTCATGGAGTGGTTTCTGAAGCAATCTGTGCATTGGTAAATACCACATTTTTCAATGAGCACAGGAAGTCTGCAAAGCTTTTTGTGCAAAAAAAGCAGGTTAAAACTCATTAGCGCTCACATCAGGCATTTGATGGGCTTTTCAAGATGCCTTACTGTCATAAAGTGAAAAATCACAGGTAGAAATTGGTTTATATTTTTAAACATCCTGGATTTTCTTTCTAGCCAGAGAGCAAAACTGCCCCCATGCCAGACATATTCCCCTGATTATTCTCCTATTGTTTCAAAAATATGAGATTTGACAAGGGTTGTAAACATTGCCATTAAACTCTTCTCCTAAGGGCTGGAACAGAGTGTGTGTGTGGCGGGGGGGGGGGGGGGGGAAGAAGCAAAAATACAGATGACTTGAGTGTTAGTTACCTCCATCTTGAGGGTTAATAAGTATAACCATGCCTTTGCCACCTCAAGACTGGAGTGCTGCAAAACCCAATGCATGAGGTTTTATCTTAGGGCCATTCAGAACTTCACATGCCAAACTATGAAGTGACAAAGAGTCCTGTGGCATCTTATAGACGAACAGATGTTTTGGAGCATAAGCTTTCGTGGGTGAATATTCATTTAATCAGACATGTACATGCATCTGACGAAGTGAGTATTCACCCACGAAAGCTTATGCTCCAAAACGTCTGTTAGTCTATAAGGTACCACAGGACTCTTTGTCATTTTTTACAGATCCAGACTAACACGGCTACCCCTCTGATAATTGAAACTATGAAGTGGTATTTCTCACAGGGACATGTTGGTTCTGTTCCACACAACCCTAAATAATTGAGTTATTTTCAGGCAGCCTTTCTCCTTGTGCAATTCCATGGCATTAGTAGTAGCTGAAGTGTTCAAGTTTACTCTTTCTGGTTTAAAATGGGGGAGGGTGGCGGTCAGCTGTTTTCTGTAAAGGCCCCTCATCTCTCAACCTCTCACCTCATCTTGGTATGACAAAGCACAGATCTGTTGACCTTCAAGATGTGCTGCAAAGGTTACATGACTTCTCAAGCTTTCCACGAGCATCAGTTGGGGTCCAAATGAGGTGAGAGGAAAGATTTTATGTGCAGTAGGTGAGCATTTTCTTTTTCCAGATTGATCTTTTGAGTTTTTATTATAACAAAGGTACCTAATGAAGCAGATAGGCACCTTCTGATAAACAAACAAAAATAATATTGTATGTAGATGTGACCAGCAGCAATTTATAAATAATAAACTATCAGGTATAAGAGTTTTCTTACAGAGATGAACAAATTAAAATGGAATGTGATTTTTTTTAATCTTGGATTACTACTATTACTATTTCCCATTAACTAAGGCTGATTTTATAGCTCAGATTGCAAACTGTAACTAGCAGAGACTAAAGGAGCATTGTAATTGGCCGTATTGTGTTTTAAAGTCTGGAACTCACAGCCAAAACATTCCAATACCAGTGACAGTTTGTAGAGATCAAAGTAGCTGACAAGAGGCATCCTGGCCTTCTACAGGTTATGCCCACAAAAATAAAATAAAGTGAAAAAACATGAGGGGAATTCAACTTTTGCAGGTACAGTAGTATGGCTTGCCTTGAGGGCAAAGGTGCGCTGTTGGAATTGTAAGCAAAGATTAGCATGCTGGAAAGAAAAGAGGTGGGTTTTTTTATTTTTATTCTGACCTCCTTGGTGCGGTAGGCTACTCTGCATCATGGGTCTGGATCAAATGATATCTGCAAATTTAAAATAACTAAATCAGACAAAGACTAGACACCTCAGTGTTCTCGCAGTGCTCAAAAGTTAGGGGAATAGAAGTTTGCTATCTTATTTCTGTAAACGATTTACCATAAACAAAACAAAAAACAAAAAAGCCAGACATCTCCAAGGTGTGTTTTAGGGCAGCATGATTTTATTTTCTTATTTTTTATTTAAATTCAAGGAACTCCTCTATATGATGAATAATGTAGCACCACAGGGTCTCATTACCACATGATAACCCTATTCCTTATGGTATATAATTGAATAAATAAGGAAGGCCAATGAATCCCTGTTTATTTATGTAATTAATGCAAAGCTCACCGTGTTTGCAACAGATTTTAGGTGGATTTTATTACCCAAGGGAAAAGTAAAAATAACAACCCCTATGAACTGTTAGTGATTAGTGGAGGTTTGCAGAAAACACATACCTGTAGAATCCTTTTGGCAATAAACCTCCTGTTTGTTGTCTAACATGCAAGGTGGCACCAGCACAAAAAAGTATAGACCCTGAGTCATTGGTCCTAAATGGTCCATCAAATGGTCCTAAATGCTCCCCTCCTCTGTTGAACTGGAGAAGAGTAAAAGAGTGCAAACACTGGACAAATGTGGATGCTGTACACAGAAGGTGGAACAAACCCATGGCATCTTCACCCTCCCACTGAGCCTATGGAAGTTTCTCAAAGCCCGCTGTAAGGGAAATATGTGTTTGGAATGGTCACATGGAGGGAAAAGAGGGTTTTGAGCAAGGGCCAGCCACTCCATGTGCTCCCCATTGAACTTGGTTTTTGGACATAAATTTAATGCTGCACTGTACAGCATAACTTCCAAACTATGGGCCTGACTTTGCTCCCAAGATTCACACACAGGAGAGGTTAGGTGCCTTTGCAAAAGTGTCCCCGTGCCCGACAGAGGACTCTCCTTCCATCTGGAGATCGATGTGGAGACGGGGAGGGAAGGCTGGAGATCCAGAGCCAGTGTGGAGGAAAAGGGCCATCTCGAGGTCTCTAGTCTCCTTCAGACTCCCCACAATCATCCATGTGAATCCCCCCCAGATCTGGGAGCAGGCCCCACAATCTGTTCCATGGGATCACTGAGTCAAACACACTCTCGTAACGGAATGATTGGGGAGACAGCTCCATCAGGAGAACCTCATTGATTTCCTCCCCTTAGATTCCTCCCAGGAGGTTCATGGTGAGGATGGCCCTACTTGAGGCAGTCACAGAGTGCAGGAGTGGAAAAGAAGCAATATGGGCCAATACACTGAGCCAGAACAGAAACAGGCACCTCAGGGAATCAAGATGATGGGCTTCCATCAGATCTGATATTCTTCAATTATTACTGGTGTCTATGAGAGATTGAGGCCTTGCTGTCCATCACCTTCAAGTAGTCCCAAACAACTCCTGCATCAATGAAAAAATGAATCCAAAATATGCCCATTTCATTATCTAGATAGTTTACTTAACTGTTCTCGTTCCACGTCTTTGTGTGGGAGAGATTGACTTGGCTCCCATTGATTACATAATTATGAATGGTTTACTGTAGGCTCTGTTACATAAAACATACTGGGAATAAAATCTGTGACCAAAGATTCTATTCCCCCTACAAATCAATGGAACCAGATTATATTTTGTGACTTAATTACGTCTGCAGCTGACAAAACAGCATCAAAAGACAATAATGTTTGATGAAATTAAAAATAAAGTAAAGCTAAGCCATATAATTAATAAAACATTTCAGGTTTCTCTTTGTAGATTCCAGTATCTTTGTCTATTTCAGCAGATGAAAACAAAAACACCCCTTGAATTTTAATTTTGAAGTCTGGTTGTAATTTTTGTTACGTTCACCAATGTCAGAATACAAACATATTTGTAATATTTAGTTCATATTGTACTCTGTATAAAATCCATGTAAAACTAAAAATATTTTGAGGGAACTCTGGATGTTATATAAATAATTGAGCAAGAGAATCTTGTTAAATATTTAGAAAATACATCTTGATATTTTGATACTTTGCAGCTCTACCCTATTAAAATTTATCATATGCAAGTTTCTATCAAGAATTGAAGAATTTCATTATAACTGGGATTTTGTATTGGTTTTCAAGTGAACACCACCACAATATGTGCATGAACTCAAAAGGTTTGATACTGTTTGGTGCAGATAAGAATCCAAAAGTTCAGATCACTATCCAGATCTTATCCAAACTACGCAGACCTCTTGGGTCTGTGAGACTGAGTTGCATATCTCATAGAAATAAGCAACTCTTTGAAAATGTATAGTACTCAGCATTATTATTGCCATCACTTTTGTTTCCAGTCTCACCTGGGACTATAGCCTGCTGTTCTTCTTCAGAATATTTTACATACTTTGTCCTTCTTGTTCAAGGGCCTGAAGTCAGTGGATTAATTTTAATGGCTTTTAGTGCTGCTGAGAAGTCAGAAGAGTGAAAAGACATTTATCTGAACATTTCAGAATCCCAACAAAATTCAGTTTGAGTTTGATTTTTAAAATATGGACAAAGATTATGGCCATTTGTATCTGATTCAAAATTGTTTGCCTTGCCTTACTTACATAGCATCGTCCTTCTCTATAATATTACAGAGCACTCCATAAGTACATCAATTAAAGCATCGTTTAAACACAACACAGAAATTACATTCTATGTTGACTTACACTAGTGTAAATCCCTAGTGAGTCAATGAAGTTAATGGATATGACACCATTATGGTGGAGTTTTACACTGGGGTAACTGGGAACAGAATATGGCTCTCTTGCTATCAATTATTCACAATAAAGCAGCATGTAGTCTAGCAAAATAACAATGTTTGTACCATTTTCATCTGTGGAATGACCTTGTTCCAAAATGTTGCATATTCATAGATGTTTACCATGAATAGTAGATATGGTCAAATAATGGGAGAAGAAAGGGGAACCTCTGGAATAGTGAATAGCTGTAGTGAACAGTTTGCAAACATTTTTTTGAACCACAGACAGTCTGACAATTATTTGTCCAAATGTTTTGGTGGAGATAACAAATATATTCCCTGAAATCTAGAATGGTTTGAAAACTAAAAAAGAGTTTAAATTTGTCCTATTTTTGTTTGCTGTCCAGCTGTTTGACCAGTAATAGTGATTAGTACTCCTGTTAACTGTTCCGGTACTGTATTTTCCAACTTTTACTTATTAGCTATGATTAATTTTGAAAGAAAGATAAGACAGTTCCCACAACAACCTGCATCAATGGGTTGGGGAAATTGATGGGGCTGGTGGTGAAAAGGGGACAGTCCCAGCAGCAAGGGAGAGACACTTGCCAAAGAACAATAGGTAGGTTCTCAACTGGGAGTATCTGGCATCCATTGGCCAGCTGGGGAGAAGGGTGCTGGTTGGTCAGCATTCCCCAGCTCCCAGGATTTAGCCCAGGGCCGGGGTCATGTGGAGCCTCTTTTGGCTCCATTACAGCAGCCCACCCGAACTAGGAATGGGAACCTGGCCTGGCAGATGCTGTGGGCCTAGATGATCACCTGTTTTGGGGTTCAGGAAGGACTTCTCCCCCTCATGGGCCAACTGGTGGAGGACTGAAGAGTTTTTTGTCTTCCTCGCAGCACCTGCAAGCCCCAGTGGTTAAGTAGGAATGTGCATGGTACCTAACTGAGGTACTGGGGCGGTGTTGTTTACTCCTCACAGCTTGCAGCCGGTTTCTAGTGCGGCTAAGAGAATAAAATGAATGGTTCCCAGAGGTTTTGGTTTCAGGTCTTGGGTTCGTGTGATAAGGTGAGAGCTTGTGGTCTTCATGGGCCGAGGTCAGACCTGGTGGCTCTCACTGGCCAAGGTCCCCACTCTGCTGCACCCTCTTGTCCCTCTCCTTGGAGGGAAGATGCTAGGACTCAGAGAGAGATGAGTCCTGGGGGGTAGTCTGAGGAGAACCTACCCCGTGTTATATGTTACATGACAAGGAGCCCTGTATCCCCCGCAATGGAACCAATTAAATGCCTGGTATTGGAGAGTATGAGTGATGGACAGGTAGTGCTCTTCTCTTGTATTAAAGTTTAATAAAAGTTGCAGCTTGCTGCTTAATTCCATACATGTGTCTGTCCTCATTTTGCTGCTCTGTCCACATCAATGTATTTTGCAACTTTGACAAGTGAGAACAAAAAAATCACTTGTGTCAAATAAAGCATTAAATCAGATTGGGAGTCACTCTTTGCCTGTTCAGTTTCTGACATATTGTCTAAAATTCCTCATTTTCTTCCTTGTTTGCACTCTGCTGTCAACTGAATATTATGCAGTGCTCCTTTCTCTATAGGGCCTCCCCTTCATCAGCATGCTTCCATCGTAGCTCCTTGAACTTGTTTGAAAATTGATGAATTTTGTTTCTGATTTTTGAAACTTTATGAAGAGATCACAGGTGTTAACTATTTGATCTGAACTACTTCTAATATCTTTTGTAGGTCACAGTAATGTTTACGTTCCCTAACTGGATGAATGCACAATCACTACCAGTATAATTTTATTATTTATATTACAGTTATGCCCACCCGTCCCATCAGAATCAGTGCCCCATTGTTCTAGGTGCTACAGAGTAGTCAATAGTCCCTTCACAAAGAACTTACAATCTAATTTAAGACAAGGCACAAATATAAGAAAAAACAATAAGAGAATTCAGGAATAAGGATGAGGGTCACATACACCAGCCACATGTAGGGTGAGCAGGATTCAAGACTATCATTCTGTGTGTGCCATGCACGAACGCATGCACCTATCCACACACCCACCTAGCAGGAAAAAACATTCTCACATATGATTCCACAAATGCTCACTCATGTGACTTTGAAATTACTTTTCTGGGAATATTAGTGTCAATAAAACTGTCACATGACTGTTGGTGGAAAGTGAACACAAAAGGGGAACAAGGCTGGCTGAAGAAATCCATGTAGGATTTCAGAATGAACTTGCAGCGTTTTCCCAGTGGTAGTTATAAGCAAACATCTAGAAGGTTTGAAAGCTCAGTCCGGTTACTGTAATGTATAGGAATACAGGAGTATCCCGATAAACAGCGTGTGAGCTTTCTAATGGAACTCACCATGTTATATGATTTAGAAGCTGCCCGAAACTAATCAGAGTAGCAGAACAGATGTAGCTAAGTTTGTGTATATTTAGTAAACATGGTTATGGGACCCAACCCTGTGTGGTTTCTTACATTATTATTGTTGGGTAAAGAGCAATAGACACAACAGTTACACACCCCCAAAAATGCAGTTTCTTAATGTTGATTCAGACCACTTCAATTAAAAATTAAAAAGCAGAAATTTTGCAAGGTTCCTATGACTGGTCAAGACAGCCTGGAAATATTACAAGAACAGCTTGTCTTATGTTTTTTTTGGCTCATTTTCTGGACCTGACTAGAACCTGGGAGTAAAGAGATCCTTAAAAAATTATGGGGAAAATGTTAACCAGCACTTGACAATTCACAACAGGGTTGGTTTAAGTTCAGACTGAGTTTTGGGTGAAGATTCATGGGGAGGCAGAGTCTTCTTATTTTTTAAAAAAACTGGTTAGTTCATCACCAGATCAACAACCTTTACAATTTTTGAGATAATTTTTACTTTAGAGGACATAATCTTTCCTTCTAAGTCAGAAAGATGGCAGAGGAAAGCAACTGTACTCCTCTAGGCAATCATCATTTCCTTGAGAATTACCTTTTTATTGAATTTTGTTTTCAATATTTTCCTTAAAAGCCTTATGCTAGGGATTTACCAACTGAAAATATAGATTGTGATATTTGTAGCTGGTCATCACTTCAGTCTTAAACCCTGGTTGTTAGATTTAAACATTAGCAATGAGCCACTTTAATATAATTTTGGTACCCCTAACTTAATATTGCATGTAAAACATTATAATTCACTACAAGTGCTTAGTGGGTGGCAGCAAATTTATATTGATTAATGTTTTCTCTGCTGCACTCATAATGTTCTTCTCCTTAGAAACAGGAAAAGGACACAAATAGCAATATAAAATATAATATGACACACATATAAAAGAGGGGGAGTGAAGAAATGCCATTTGAACAGAACTATGAGAAGTACTTGTTATTCCATCGAGGTATTGATTCTTTTTAAAAAATACCAGAAAACTAAGCATATTCCATAATGTAATCACTAGAACTCCCCAGATTAAATATATGACTCATTTATCTAAAATTAAATATAGTCATTCTTTTAAATTGAAATTAAAAAAAAAATCTAACGTATTGGACCAGTCGTGTTATGTTTGTCATGGAGTGAAAAATAGGATGTTTTAACCTTTTTCATAAAAATCATTCAACTTGAAGGTTTCCTCTAGTCCTAGCTCAAAATAAGTTGGGTACCCCCAACTTGTTCATCCAACCTGAGTTTTCCATATGTCCCGGGAGCAAGCTGTTTCTTCTAGCTAAACTATGAAAGTCACCCTCATGTGTTCACTTGAATATTTCTTCAAACTTAAAAGCTCAATTAAGGAGAAGGAATCAACTACCCAGCTTCTTAAATCACATTTAGATAGCACATTTTAAAAGATACACTGCCTAGTGATTTGTTCAGTCACTTATGTCTCAATGCTCACATAAATGTTTCAGAATATTTGAGCTGAAGAAACGACGCATACACCACAATGGCCATAATCACTACCTTAGATGTCATACCAAAAATGTATTTAGTAGTTAATGAATAGGCTGAGTCCTTATCCTGTTCTCAACATAGTAGACAGGGCCTGGGTTAGTGTCCAAACTCAACCCTTTCCTGGGTTTGGCTTTCTTAGGAACTCCACGAAGAATAGCATAGATCTCAGGCTAACCTGCCTCCCTAGTACTCTTCTGGACACTAATGTTCCCAATAGACACAGTCAATATGAGGCCCAATTTCCCACATGAAACACTAGAACAGGCTCCTCACTATATTCTGGGGAAGGATCTTTTTGGCTCCCCCTTGGCTCCTTTCATTTTTCCATATGATAGTTTCTGTGTCTAACTGTCCCTCAGGTGAAAGTCAAGCCATTTTTCAGTTCAGTCTTAACCTATAGACTTACTAACTTTTCGGGCACCTAGAGTTGAAAAATGTAGAGCAGCATCACCCAATTCACTGCACAATTAGAAAAAAATTAATCTGAAGAAATTAAGCTAATAAAAGATGCAGTGGGATGAAACATAGTTTTCATCTGAGCCAGGAGGCATCAAAATTGCATCCATGGACGTTTGTACTAGGGATATCTCCACATAGTTGCTTCATTAATACATGCTATCATACTTACAAGATTTACCATTTACCCAGCACATATGGGACAAAGTGGTGGATGCACTAAGTACAATAGGCTTCTCATGGGCTTGTGATAATTCCCGTGCAATTTCTAAACATCACCACTCATATGTCTGAATTAGAAAGGATGTAGCTATCTACTCCATTAATGAGACTCCAGCTTTGCCTCTGATAAAAGTTTCAAAAAAGCTAGTCATTCGTGCAGGTTTATTCAATGCCAGCTAATTAAGTAACTCAGTGTAATTAATCTTAAAATTAGAAACTAGTTGAGTTTTCATTTTTGTTTAATCAGATTATTAATAATGCAAATAGTCTTTTAATTATTCTTCCAGTGTACGCCTCCCTCAGTACAAACACACATTTTGACTTTCAAAACACATTCATTAGTGTTCAAGTTCTTTTCTCAAAAACTAGAAATTGGATGCCCTTGTCAGGAAATCATCTTGGATTTCAGCTGGCAGAGAATTCCTCACAGATTCCTGAGGTATTAAGCCCTCTTTCCCATCACACTTTTCTCCCTTTTATAAATACTACTACATGATCGCTTCATTGTATTTTGTCAAAGCCTAGAGCCTGCGTCCTGTCTAAGGCTTCAGAATTCCCCAAGGAAAACCCAGGCAATTCTTTGTTGGGAAAGGGTACATTGAGGATGTGGTATTTATGCCTTACTAGCTTTTCACTTGCACTCTTAGCATTCCTTTTCATCACCCCAAAGCTGAGGGACCCCTCTCTACATGAACCTTTACTGATATAAATTAGCACTGCAACTATGTGCGTTCTGTCCCAGAAAGGACTGGATATATATACTTGTTACCAAAACCCCTCAAAGTCAATCCACTTGTGGGGTTGTAAATTGCTCGATATTTTATATAGACATAGGAAATTCAAAGCAAACCCAAAAACTCTGATTAGGAAAGTGGAACTCTTCCTCCTGAGTCACTAGTAGCTAAATTTCCCTGATAATGTGATGGTGTGATGTGCAGATGCGGGCCACTTGCAGTAAGTATAGGGGTATACACCCCACATCCTGGCCAAATCCCACTTCTAATTACCTTCTGCCTATCTAAAATGATCCTGTGGTTTCAATTGGATGTTATAGTTCTACACTTCCTGCCTTAAGCTGGTGTTGTATGACCTCATGATGTTGAATTCATCCCAAAGTGGATGTTTTCAGTGACGGATAAAGTGATTGCTGTGTTAGGTTTGTAAAGCACTTTAGAATACAAACTGCCATATACATTTAAGATAAAAATATTGGGCAGGATTGATCCCAGGCAAAAGCAGTGTACTCCTTTGTGTTTCCTGGGATCTATGGATTTTGGAGGAGGCTGTGATGCTGGAAGACAAGGTGCCAGCTCATGGCAAGGCCACTGGGCCTCATTAAACACTGACAAATACATAGTTAAGAAACCAGTCTGGCTTGCCTATGTTTTAGTATGGTTAAAATAGATATTAGTGTTATAAGAATGTGTTTAGTGTTTAGACATTATGGAATGCTTGTAAGATACTGAATGTATTAATCCTGTTTATAATATCTGTATCCCATGTTATAAGATAATGTTTAAATGTTTTCTCTGTAACTATAAAAATGTTTGCTAAGACTATAAAGCCCCCATAGTCAGGGGAGAAACATTACTAAGTGTGAAATACTAGTTTACCACAAGAGGTGTTCTCTCCTCCCCCAACAAAAGAAGGTCTACAGACATCAAACAAGCCATTTGGACAAAAGACTTTGTTGGGTTTTCCCCTGGACACCCATGAAGAGGAGACATGCACAACCACTCATTTCATCAGTTTGAACACTGGGGAAAGGGTATAAAAATCCCCGTTAAAGAGAAATTGTGTCTCTATGATGTTTGAACTCGGAGGGACGACTATTTCTAAGCATAAACAAGGGGTCCCCAGCAGTTTTGCTTGGGTTAGCCCTTAAGGGCATAGAAAGCTTGCATATTATAGCAATTACTATATTGTTTTGGAACTTAAGACCCTCTCATTTGTGTGTGTATGTTTACCGGCTTTAACCTTGTAAATATCTCTCGTTTCTTTTGCCTAGATAATAAATCTTTAGATAGTTTATTATAGGATCGGTTACAAGCATTGTCTTTGGTTTGAGATCTGAAGTTGACCAGGGCACAGTTGACCAGCGGATAAGGGAGTAACCTGAATATTGATGTGATTTTTGGTGTAAGGGACCATCTATCACAAAGACAAGCTTACCTGGGTGGCAAGATAGACTGGAGTGCCCCAGGAGACTGTCCTTGACTCCATATCAAGGCTGTTACAGTGTTTGAGGAGTTCACGCTTGGTACTTGGTTGGTGAAATCTTATTACAGAACAAACAACAAATTTGGGGGTTGTGCCCTGGTTTGTGGCAGTCTGCCCAGAGGTTGGCACCCACATCGTGAGTTACTCCAGACAATTTGACAGAGGCATATCCTCATATCCTGAGAGGGAACAAACTCACCCCCCATCCTAAAAAAAAAATTGGTAAAACTCAGAGAAGGTGAATCTTACAGATTATTCCATACTCTGATGTAAAGCTTTTACACTGGAAAGAATAAATAGGGCCCCAAATGATCAAATAAAGGCAGAATTTGGCTGCCCATGGATTATGTACATTACAAGTGACAGCAACATTAAACTTATCAGCAAAAATAAACTTCACTGAATAAAAAACAAACTTGAGGGAAAAGAATCCTCTATACATCCCCAGAGGAGTAAGAGTAATACACTCTACCCCGATATAACGCGACCCGATATAACACGAATTCGGATATAACGTGGTAAAGCAGTGCTCCGGGGGGCGGGGCTGCACGCTTGAGCGGATCAAAGCAAGTTCGATATAACGCGATTTCACCTATAATGCAGTAAGATTTTTTGGCTCAAGAGGACATCGTTAAATCGAGGTAGAGGTGTATTTTGCACTTGTGTCTTCACACGAAGTACTTTTCATTAAGCCCCATTACAATCTCATGAGGTAGGTGAGTACTATTACATTAATTTTGCAGATGGGTGTACTGGCTTGGAGAGTGAGGGACATGCCCAAAGTCACAGTGAATCAAAGGCAGAAATACACACAACTTGAATCCAGTTCCCTGCTTTACCCCAAGATCACCCTTCCTCCCTGTTCTTGTATCATCCGATACAGGGTATCTTGAGTCAGGCAGCATGAATATTATAGTTACCTTGACTACTGTGGACATAAACACGCTGGCAATTTAACAACTGTATAGGGTGACCAGACAGCAAGTGTGAAAAATCGGGACGGGGGTGGGGGGTAATAGGCGCCTATATAAGAAAAAGCCCCAAATATCGGGACTGTCCCTATAAAATCAGGACATCTGGTCACTAACTGTAAATCCAAGTATAACTGAATAAACTGGTGGTGTGTTAAACTATGGAGATAATACACATGCTCCATTTTGAGTGTTAAACAAAATAAAGCAACTGAAGTTGTGATATGGCCATAAGAGACAATGCTTAAAATCTGCAACTTGACTCCAATGCTCTCAGTAGATTCTCTTTTCAATACTGTTTAAATATAGATGAGTGGCTTATAAAAATGGTGGAATTATTCAGTTCTTTGTTATTGATAAAATACTCACAAAGGTCGCAGATGCAGTGCTTTACAGATGATAAAAATTCCCAACAGGAGTATCTACTGACAAAAAAACACCCTGACCTTTTATCCATTGAAAAATGATTTCCTGGGCAGTAACAGCCTCATTTGGTTGTTTTGGTCTTCCATGTACTTCAAGGATGGCTTTTATTAATCACTGCGGAAAAAAGCCAGCAGCATTACTAGGAAAATGTAACAGGAAGAGGTGTAGGATAGTTCTGTTAAGAAAGAAAGCAAAATAATGTCACTGATGTAAGCATTGAAACTGTGACGGCTTTCTTGTTATTATTTTCTTTATTAGCTCCATACAGTATGTGTTTTTATAGTCATTGCTATAAAGTGAAGATGACCTCCTATTTAAACTATTTTCTTTTAGTGGAATGTCTGTGGACCTTAAATACACACACACACACACTTATTTATATATATGCTTATACACACCCAGAAACACACACATATATATATATATATATATATATATATATATATTCATATTCATAACTTGTTTTAGTGCATCATTTCAACACTATAAAACATCTTAACATTTGATTTGTTATCAATAGCACAACAGGAGAGATTCGAAGCTCAAAAATCAGAGCATGGAGAGACTCTTAAGACATCTTAAAAGCAATAAAGAATTAACCATTTATTAAAAATGTCTTGATACTTTAAACACAAATTATAAATGGCAACTTAATATAAAGTATGACCTATAAAATAAAGCAAGACAAAATATAGACCAACTGTATCTTCTTACAAACATTCTCAGACAATTTAAAAAAATCAGAACAAGCAGAGAATGTTCATTTCAGGGTTTTCTGCATCTTCCTTCCTTTCCTATTTTATCAATACACATATCTAAACTCACGATGAAGAGCTATGAGGTTTATCAACAAGTGTTTGGGATAGCCACAGTGTTCACATCTTGTGATGGCAGAGCGTGAGATATGTAAGTCAGAGTATTGCCAACTTTTGTGATTTTTGTCACAAGTCTCATGATATTTATTTTTCTTAAAGCTCCCAGCTCCGAGAGTCAACTCTTTATGTGAGACTCTCAGCTCTCACTTACAAAAGAAAAAATTTCTAGCCTTCATGATTATGGAGAAAAACTTGAAAACATGAACTAAATCTGCACTAAACTCTCTAAAACCAGGAGGCAAAAGAAAAAATATTAATTTTAAGAAATCTCATTTTGAGCCAATCACATGCTTTTGGGGGTGGGGGGTGGAGGGGTTTGTCCTGAAATACAAGTTTGAATGCTTGGGTTTGACAATAGTGCAGTCATCCCAAATAAAAGCTAATACAACATGTTTATTATACCCTGTCATCATCTGTCCTACATATGCTAGATTTTTTTTCTTCAAAATATGTTAGAAATGCTCAGGAGTATTTAAAAATTAATACTACTTTTTATATCGGACCCAGGTGCCTTTAGTAATCCTAAATCCAGGCCTTGGAAGGAGGGGAAAAACATAGCTAATGCTATTTAAAACCTCTAAAATTATTTATATGTGTTTGTCTATATAGAGTAATATCATAGTATTACGGTCCAATATTTCAGGACCTACCTGGAAAACTGAAAATTTCATTAATAAGGACCTAATCCAAATCTCATTGAAGTCAGTGGGCATCTTTCTGTTGATTTCAATGGGTTTTGAATCAGGCCTGAAAATGGTAAAAAGTTCATTCCAAAATGTCCCCATGCTTGGGTAGGGAATACAGTTATCTCTTGAGCCAGTGTAATTTTAAGGGTGAGGAATATTCTGGGAGAGTAAGATGAAAAAATTTTGTGGCAGGATAATCATTTAAAGAGTTAGCTGTTTGAAGTTAGGATGTCAGGATTTTGGAATATTAGAATAAATCCCAAGGACATGGGCTAGCTGGCAGAATGCAGGTAAGGCAGGGACAGATACAGGAAAAAAAGCAAAGATTATGTATTATTTTGATGTCAAAAGTATTGGTGGCTCAGCATCCCAAGGTGTTTGCTTTTGGTATTTGCTTGAGTTTAATCATTAGAATTTTCCACTAGAGAAATAAAATATAACTCATTGGACTGAAGGACTCATAGCAATACAGAACCTCACATGTTCACCTGAATGAATTTATAAGGCACCACTGTGAGAGGAGTGAGATAGATTATAATACATAAATTCATGTTAATACCAATGCCTGACTCATGCACTGTCACTGAACTTTATTCATCAGAATTTTTTTCTTAGCACACTGTAGTCTGAAAACTTATTTCTGAAGACTTACATCAACAAAAACGGTCAGACGACTATTTCTTACGCTTCCACTTTAAAAACCCTGGGTCTGATCCCCAGCGGATGTACATTGATGTAGTACCATTGAACTGCTTGGAGCTATACTCACTTACTCCAGCTGAGGAGATGGTGCACCAAGCATACCACCTATTTCTCTTCCTTGCACACTGCTCTTATCTACATGGTAGACCTATTACTTATTGAATTTAGGAGGATTCCACAAACATGCTTAGATGATTCCCTTGCCACATTACAAAAGGCCGGGCTGATAGATTGCAAGGATTGTAGGCAGATCTGAAGGACCTTCTTGAGAAGGTTAGTGGCATGGAAGATCCAGCAGAGTCTTCAGCTTTCTCTGGCAGTGAACTAGAATTAGGTTCTGCCTTTGTTGCTTGCATCCTGCAAAGCTGATTATTCATTAATTAATTGCTGATTTCAGCCCTGGAAGAATATAGCATCACAACTTATAAACACCAAGGTGAAAAGGATTTCCCCAGAGCATTAGATTCTGCTTTGACTGGAGTGATTTTTGCTTACTCCATTAGAGTGGAAACATCTTTTAACACGTCATCTCAGTGTCCTCTATTCCTGTAATAGGTTTATCATTTTAAGAGATTTCAGTCTGCCATCTACACTTTTGTAAGGCCAAATAATCATTACTTTTAAATGACTGGCAGGAGGTTATTTGAATAAGATATGGGCTATACAGGCCTTCATTATAAATGCTGGATCAATAGGGTTCATTGTGAAATAAATAGGTCTTTAACCAGGCTGAAAAGCTCATCCCAAAACCTTTACTCAGAAGTCACTCACCTGCCGTTTTTACTTGACTTCAACAGGACAGCTTGCTTGAATAAAGGCTGCACATATGATTAGGGATTAGAGGGTCGGGCCCATTTTCTTGTATTAGCATTTCATTTATGTGGAGTTGTGACTCTTTGATGTTAAATTCATTGTTGGATTGGAGAATTACTTTATAGCTATTCGATTTATAAACTATTCTTTTGTCTGAAGGAATGGGCAAAAACTCCCACTATAACATAACTCCAGTAACAGACTGCCCAGTTTTGCAGCTGCCATCATTCACTCAATCTAATGTATTATTTGAGTACACTATGCATGAAATACCTTGCTGTGAATTTGTAGGTTCACTTGGAAGACAGTTTTGGGTTTTTCAAGGTTTCCTTTTATCTCCTTTGCAAAGATTCCTAATGGTCTGTTTGAAGAACAGCAGCACAAAACATCCACAGAAAACCTAGAAAGAAATTTATAAATTGCACCTCAGGGAAATCTCATTCCCCAGGGAGCAGTACATATCTGTTGGATTGAAGAATAGAAACAAGCAAAGCAGATGGGTAAGGCATCTCTATTTATCGCTAATCTCTCCTCAGCATTCATCCCTGATGGTTATAATAAGATTTGCTACAAAGACTGTGGGCCAAAGTCATCCTTGTGTAACCCCAAGGAAGCCAAAGGAGTCCCATCAGGGATGAAACTTGGCCCTGTGTATCACTAGGTAGGAATAACTCAAATAATAACAGACACAGGGCAAGATTATCCTTGGAAAATCCAGTGAAAGCAGAGATGGGGGAGTGCCCCAAAGTGCCTTGTCCTGGTTCACGTTACAGCTGCAAGGGGGCAGGTCTAACTTGCACAACTAGTGAAAGATTACTTAGAAACCTCACCAGTGGAAGACTGGGAATACTGTAGCTCCATTCTGTCATGCCCCACCCTGCCCCTTTCCTTGACCTACAATAAGAGTAGAAGCTCAGGATGTGGCTATTCTGACAGAGAGTTCCCCTACACCAGGGCAATTCTCCTCTGGCCTTCTCCAGCTGCTTTAATACCACTCTGCATTACCTTGTACCAGTAGTCTTAATATACCAGAAACTCTGGTCTATGGAATTTACTTTAGGTTATGTTCTCATCTAGCTGTTTGTCATACAGTGATGTGATAAAATAATCAAACAGCAGCAAGTTTGGAATTATTCAGACCCCCAACCCATTGAGGAATGGTGTATTACATATAGATTCATAGATTCATAGATTCTAGGACTGGAAGGGACCTCGAGAGGTCATCGAGTCCAGTCCCCTGCCCGCGTGGCAGGACCAAATACTGTCTAGACCATCCCTGATAGACATTTATCTAACCTACTCTTAAATATCTCCAGAGACAGAGATTCCACAACCTCCCTAGGCAATTTATTCCAGTGTTTAACCACCCTGACAGTTAGGAACTTTTGCCTAAGGTCCAACCTAGACCTCCCTTGCTGCAGTTTAAACCCATTGCTTCTTGTTCTATCCTTAGAGGCTATGGGTTTAAACTGCAGCAAGGGAGGTCTAGGTTGGACATTAGGAAAAAGTTCCTAACTGTCAGGGTGGTTAAACACATACACATAAACATAGGGTGCTTATATACACACAGCAACATGCCGACTTATTCTACCAGTTACTGGGTAGAAACCTGATAAAGAAAATCCTGAAAGGTCACAGAGAAGAGGCAGCATATACATAATTAATTCATTTTTATAATGAAAAGACTACAATGGGTTTATTTTAAACTCAGCTAGAAATTTGAAAAATAACAGCTGCTGAGCTAGATTCCCCCTTGACTTATAATGCTGGTTACCCAGGAAGCGGGGCCCCAAGAAGCATAAAATCAGCCTGGATGTGGCTTGCACAAACCCATTGATTATCTAGTCTTGGCAAGGGGCCACATAGGTGGCCAAATGTATGGGTTACTGGCAGGTGAGAGTGCATCCAGGAGACCCAAGGGCTGTGCTAATTCAATTAGTTCCCAGGAGGGTTTTTGCTGACAAACCTATGGAGCAGAAGCTCAGTATTTAAAGTTGAACTCCCCTGCCAACTCCCTGAGGTACCCAACTGACTTCCTCACCCAAGCAGGGACTGCTATGTACAATGTGTATGAGGGAAGGACAGTGCAGGGTGGAGGGAGAATCAAACTAACTGAAAGAAGGTTGATGGTTTCAGTGTTAGAGTAGGGCTGCAACTAAAGGAAGGGATAATGGGAAAACTGCCTTAGGAAATAAATCTGAAGCTGTTTGCACATCTACACTCAGGCAAACTCCATGTTTACTTCTCTGCACACAATGGAATCCTGTACCCCACCCCACAAGCCCAGAGGTCAACCCTCTGCAGAATGCTAGAAAGTGAAGTTTTTTGCTCAGAAGTCAGGAATTTTGGATACAACTTCCCCATTGTTCTAACTCAAAACAAAGATGGGGTAGAAGGGGGCATCTTCATTCTGCTGGATTTGGTGAAAAAAATCAGAGCCCTGCAGCAGGACTGGGATCCCACAGGAATCACTGCCATGATAGCAGGAGCGGGTAAAATGTTTGGTATAGGTATAGAAAACTTTGTTGCAGGTGGGATTGGACCAAAAAGAAAAAAAAAAAAGACAGACCGTGGTAATTTATGGGAAAACACTTTAAAAATGTTAACACCTAAATTTAAGTGAGGGAGAGAAAGAGATTTGATGTCTATTATAACAGGAGTTAAAATATTTTAACGTGGTTTAAGCAAGACTATTTTTATTCGTTTAGTGGTAAAACTTGTGTCTGAATTCCATTTGCATATATCATACATTAACTGACTTTTTTTTTTTTGAAGTAGCGGGGGGAATCTGTCTCTCTTGCGGGATTTGTGGGATCTAAGGTTTTCGCGGGAATGAGTGGGATAAAAATGCAAGAAATAAGGTGTGAGCAGGTGGGCGTAGGAGTGGGTATTGTGGGGCACAACGAAATTCAAAAAAATAGTCCCGCTCAAGGCTCTGGTGTAAATTATGCCTAGGCTCATTATTAATGTTATCTGTAAGAGAATCTTATTGCCAAGAGCTACCACCCTGTATTCAAAGATACTCCACCCTCATACGGCAACTCCATCCTTGAAAACCAGACATTTGGCACATTTATCAAGGGAGGCTATCATAACAGGCATGATTTTAATAAGTTGAAATATAATTAAGAGCTAAGGCACACTAGCCTTAGATGGGAGATCAGTGCTTTCTAAAATGGCCAGGGAAAGGAACTGCGTCTATCTCCATACACTTTATTGAAGTCAGATTCAAAGAGAAATGTTGGCGATTTAACATAAATGAAACACATTTTTATAATCCTTATCAAATGTTCAGTCACTAGATCAGCATAAAGCACAGTTTATTAAAATGGATAAGAAGGGGGATTATGTGATTCGCATTGTCAAGAAAAGAAATGTATTTAAAATACAGAGATTCTTTAATCTGTCACTCAGAAAGTGCCAATGGAACAATGTATGTGCATCTAACTTTTAATCAGACAAGTTGAAACAAAGAGAACAGAGTAAGGATTCTTTCTAGCACATAAAATAAGCTTTTAATAACATAATCCTGATTGCATGTCAAACTTTGATGATTTTGGTTTTTGATGACAGTGACATAACTATTTAACTGCTCTTTGCAAGTTATAATATCAGGCCTAAGATTTCAAAGAACCCAAATGCAAGTTCTAAAATTTCCCCCACAAGTTTGCATATTTGCATTTTTGCACATATGTAACTTTTATACTCAAGACTTGAATGTGCAGATTCAGGATTTGTGCATGAAAGTTGATTAGATGTCGTGTTTGGGTACACACAAGTAAAGATAATTTTTTAACATTTTAGCCAATCCACATCCTGAATAAAACATCTCAAAGACAAGAAAGAAAACTTCAATATCTAAATTAAGATCATGATGAAAGATCCTATATAGATTAAAGATGTTTTCCATTAATGGTTTAATAATGCTCATCAGGGTTTATTAAAAAACAAACATTGGAGACACTCTATTAAAATAACACAATATTATAGTACAGTATTAAAAATCTTACTCAAGGATTTGATTTATTCACCTGTGGAATCTGTAGGAATTGAAGCAAGCCAAGTTGCTTCGCTATAGAATATCCTCCTACTTAGCAGCATGAAAATTATAGTCCTGTGCCAGACACTCATGTGGCTTTAACATCTAACATCACTGCCATATGTTCAGTGCGGGCAGCAAACATACTGTGATTACCACACATGCACATTAGTGGAATTCAGCACAGTACCTGCCTTTTCATTGGAAATATTTCAAAGCATTAAAAAAAGGTTTGTTCCTGGGGCAAGATCATTATAACGTATATCACCAGAGTTTTCATCTGATGAGCTAGTGATGAATTTTAATGACAGTTGCATGTAGATGCATGATTAAAACCTGCACTTCAAAGAGGCTCAGATAAACTACATGTGGTCAAGCGTCTCACATTAGGCTTTCAAAGGCTTTGTTCAAAATAATAGTCTCTTTTTAACTTTGTTCCCAATCAACTTGTAATCTGTGACATGCATGTCAGTCATGAAATGTCAAGAACAGTGTCCTTTAAAGAGGCCTTTAAAATTATTTCTTTATAACTGTAAAGCATACATCATAGAGAACAGATTTAACCTTTTAAAACTCTTTACCATTTGTAACTTGTGTGACAGGCATGGGACCAATATGTAATAATATTATGAATACAGATACATCACAATTTTATGGAAATTGTGTGTGACCCGGTCAATGAGGTTACTGGATGACCAGGTTGATCTATTTATATTTGGGTTAATGGAATGTTTATTATACATCTATAATGCTTGAATTCAATGGGGACTGTATCATACAATATCAGGGTTGAAAGGGACCTCAGGAGGTCATCTAGTCCAACCCCCAGCTCAAAGCAGGACCAATCCACCACTAAATCATCCCTGCCAGGGCTTTGTCAAGCCTGACCTTAAAAACCTCCAAGGAAAGAGATTCCGCCACCTCCCTAGGTAACCCATTCCAGTGCTTCACCATCCTCCTAGTGAAAATGTTTTTCCTAATATCCAACCTAAAACTCCCCCACTGCAACTTGAGACCATTACTCCTTGTTCTGTCATCAGCTACCACTGAGAACAGTCTAGATCCATCCTCTTTGGAACCCCCTTTCAGGCAGTTGAAAGCAGCTATCAAATCCCCCCTCGTTCTTCTCTTCTGCAGATTAAACAATCCCAGTTCCCTCAGCCTCTCCTCATAAGTCATGTGCTCCAGCCCCCTAATCATTTTTGTTGCCCTCCACTGGACTCTTTCCAATTTTTCCACATCCTTCTTGTAGTGTGGGGCCCAAAACTGGACACAGTACCGAATAGATGGGAATGATCACGTCCCTTGATCTGCTGGCAATGCTCCTACTTATACAGCCCAAAATGATGTTAGCTTTCTTGGCAACAAGAGCACACTGTTGACTCGTATCTAGCTTCTTGTCCACTGTAACCCCTAGGCCTTTTTCTGCAGAACTTCTGCCTAGCCACTCAGTCCCTAGTCTGTAGCAGTGAATGGGATTCTTCCGTCCTAAGTGCAGGACTCTGCACTTGTCCTTGTTGAACTTCATCAGATTTCTTTTGGCCCATCCTCTAATTTGTCTAGGTTCCTCTGTATCCTATCCCTACCCTCCAGCATATCTACCACTCCTCCCAGTTTAGTGTCATCTGCAAACTTGCTGAGATGCAATCCACGTGATCCTCCAGATCATTAATGAAGATATTGAACAAAACCAGCCCCAGGACCGACCCTTCATAGAATATCAGGATTGAAAGGGACCTCAGGAGGTCATCTAGTCCAACCCCCTGCTCAAAGCAGGACCAATCCCCAGACAGATTTTTGCCCCAGGTCCCTAAATGGCCCCCTCAAGGATTGAACTCACAACCCTGGGTTTAGCAGGCCAATGCTCAAACCACTGAGCTATCCCTCCCCCTACCCTTGGGGGACTCTGCTTGATACCGGCTTCCAACTAAACATGGAGCCATTGATCACTACTCGTTGAGCCCAATGATCTAGCCAGCTTTCTATCCACCTTATAGTCCATTCATCCAGCTCATGCTTCTTTAACTTGCTGGCAAGAATACTGTGGGAGACCATATCAAAAGCTTTGCTAAAGTCAAGAAATAACACGTCCACTGCTTTCCCCTCATCCACAGAGATAGTTATCTCATCATAGAAGGCAATTAGGTTAGTCAGGCATGACTTGCCCTTGGTGAATCCATGTTGACTGTTCCTGATCACTTTCCTCTCCTCAAATATCAGAGGGGTAGCCGTGTTAGTCTGAATCTGTAAAAAAGCAGCAGAGGGTCCTGTGGCACCTTTAAGACTAACAGAAGTATTGGAACATAAGCTTTCGTGGGTGAATGCCCACTTGCGTCTGATGAAGTGGGCATTCACCCACGAAAGCTTATGCTCCAATACTTCTGTTAGTCTTAAAGGTGCCATAGGACCCTCTGTTGCTCTTCTCAAAGTGCTTCAAAATTGATTCCTTGAGGATCTGCTCCATGATTTTTCCAGGGACTGAGGTGAGGCTGTCTGGCCTGTAGTTCCCCGGATCCTCCTCCTTCCCTTTTTTAAAGATGGGCACTACATTAGCCTTTTTCCAGTCATCGTGGACCTCCCCCGATCGCCATGAGTTTTCAAAGATAGGAAGGCAACACAAAGGTTCCCGAGATAAGAACATCCAGAAACCACTGCCGGGCAATTACTACACAGTGGTACACTAATACTTCCAGGCTGTGGGCCAAAGTGACATAGTTGTTTTGCCAGACTGGGAGACAGTAGACCAAAAGGGCACTAAGGAGTTAAAAGTTAACCTTATTTCAGTGGGACGGGGGAGCGGCCTTATTGAAAAGGGGGAGGAAAAAAAACGCTACCAAAACCAAAACCTATGACACTGCAAACATTTATGCATGTAAGTAGTGTTACTACTTGTGTTATTGATGTCTGTAAGTGTTTGTCTGCTGGGGCCTAAAATGCGATTGTATCTTCATAGGTTACTATTAAATATAAATATTCCTTAATCCCCTCGGGCTTGTGCATGAATTTTATTGTCAGTGGGGAACACATTTAAAAGACAAGGTTTGCAATTTCCAGCATTTAGGCTGGAACTAGAAATTAAATAAAGTAACAATGAAGCCAAATAATATTACACCTATTCTAATATTATATTATGCCAATGACATTATGTGGTTTTGACTTTTTATTAAATCCTGAAAAACTGTACAAATAATGAACTTACCAACAAGAGATGATTAAGTCAGTAGAATTGCATGGGGTGTTAACTATGTGAATAGAATACTGGATTTTCATGAACGATCAAGGCAGAGTTTGGAGGAAACACGGTCTCTGTTCAGAGGTAGGGTTGTGGAGCAATGATGCACCCAACATGCAGCTACTACTGCTGCCCCTTAGCTACAACCAGCTCACAATAAGGCTATATGTACATAAAGAGGCCATTCCATGGTGTGGGCCACCACAGAGTTTGGCTTACGGCATAGAAGGAGTTACAGAGTCTTAGAGCAGGTCTACACTACGGGGCTAAGTTGACCTAAGTTATGCAACTCCAGCTACGTGAATAACATAGCTGGAGTCGACGTACCTTAGGTCAACTTATTGCAGTGTCTACACCGCGCTAGGTCGATGGGAGAAACTCTCCTATCCATTTACCATTTATGCATCTCATTCCGGTGGAGTACCGGAGTCAACGGGAGAGCGATTGGCGGTCAATTTAGCGAGACGTCACTAGACCTGCTAAATTGACCCCCGGTGGATCGATCACCGCACGTCAATCCCCCAGTAAGTGGAGACAAGCCCTTAGTATGTGGTCTTTCTGCTTCTTGAAGAAAGGAGCAGAACTACAATGGCTCCAATGTATTTTGGCCCTTTCACAACTAGAGGCCTGGGGGAAACAGATGGTCATTCTACAAGTTCAATCCTAACTCTCTTCTATTTCTTACTTGGTGCTCCCCTCATATTGACCCTAGTGGGAATTTTTTTCTATTTTCTTTGTTGGTTAATGCCAAATTTTGTTGTTGTTCAATGCATTCCTGTAAGAACAGGATATAGTTCTATGGCTTAGAACACTTTGTGGGTAGGAAACCAAATGAAACAATTAATACCTATGCTACTTACTGTAACTCACCATACTATAACTTTTTAGAAAGTACAGAAGACTATGTAACTTGGGTACATTAGTCACCTGAAGTTAATTGCCTTGCCATCTTATTATTTCTTGGGGGAAGAAGTCTCACCCAAATGTAAAGAATACTGAGCCAGCATAGCCTACTGTTAACTTATGATGGTTTTAAAAATTATATAACATGCTAATTCCTCAGCTGAATTTTTAGCCAGCGTTTTTACTAACATTGACAAAATTGCTCTAGTGTTACTTTATTCTAAAGTATTGATTTTAAAAATGGAATTTAAGTGTTCCTAGATAAACAGACTAGAGCATCAATCACGCAATTTATTCTGACATTGAGTGGAATAAGAATTCTGGCATGATGAAAGAAGTGTGGATATTTTTAAAGGCGATGACTTATTTTTTAAGGCGCTATCATGAAATATCACAGTGCAAGTACGGTACACTGTGCAACACACTTAGGGTGACCAGATGTCCCAATATTATAGGTACAGTCCCAATGTTGGGGTCTTTTTCTATATAGGCTTCTATTATCCCCCACACCCTGTTCTGATTTTTCACACTTGCTGTCTAGTCATCCTAAACACACTTAAAACCACTATTGTTTCCCATATCAGCTATAAGTTATGCTCAACGGTGTCAACAAAATATGCTATACAAGATCTTGAACTGGATTCTGTTAGTGAATCACAGTTGTGGAGTATTGTCAAGGAAACAAAGGTTGACCTTTAAAACCAGTGCTTCGTTGGGGGGGGGGGGAAATCATTTAAAGAAATGACAAAAGCTGAAGAATGTAGTGCCAGATTCTGCTGTGACTTATCTTCCACCTTTCATACATTTGCAGTAAATATTTGTGTTTAGACCACAGTGTAGCCTTTCCATAATTGGAACAAAAATAGTATCTAGCCATCTGATCAGTTTTGTACATTTCCAGTTTCACCCAAGTTTTACCATAGCTCATATCCTGGTAATAATTTAATCTCTAGTGAAAAATGAAGGTTATAAAAGATTCTATTCACCATAGAAACATGCTGGTTCCTTCAGAGGCATTCCACAATCAAAGACAAATAAATGTTCTACAGGCAGTGTAAAGCAGCACAATTCCACTGTTGGCAATGGAGTTATGCTAATTTCCACCTTCTGAGGATCTGTCCTACAGTAATTAAAAGGGAAAATGAAAAAGGGTTGATATTTAGTTCAGAGACCAAAATGGTTCTAGTCAAGCTGTTTAAGTATCTGTTGCCAATAAATATGTATTTAGGTTAAAAAGAAGAATATGCATCATTTATTTGAGAGATCAGAAAGTCTCCTGGGTAAATACAGCATTTAATTAGATAGCAATATTTCCATATAACAAAAGTTTAACAACAAACTCCAACATGTTGGCATTTTATGGTCTGTTACATATTATTACATCAGATTCAAAGCTGATTTAAATTCTAAAAATTCAAACATGTATCCCAGATCAGGAAGTATCTCATTAAATTTTTTTTAAATGACCACTTATTGTAAAATTTATTGAGAAAACATTTTAATTCATGGTCTTTATTGATAAATTCAAGGTTCTGAAAACAATTGATTTTTTTTCGTAAATAACATACTTGTTGCTAGGAGGAGTAAATAACCTCTAGCCATGCTATAATTTTGGTTTTGCCTTCTTTTTTTCAGTTCAAGGACTGTATTATCCATATAAATATTGTTGTAATTCATTCCTTACGCAGCTACAATTTAAATGGTAACTTGTCTGTAGTAATTATGCAATAGGCTGCAACTAACTGAAATATGAATATTGCCAGTTTCTCCCACTGTATCTCAGATCTGCTACAATTGTTAATGTTCACAACAGTGCAGTAATTAAATTACAGAACATTAGCCACATTATTATGATAACCATAAACTGCTATCAAACAAGAGTCTGTGAAATAAAACCCCAAACTCCAAGGTTATAAAAAAGCACTCTTTGCAGTCACTTGTTTATTGTATCTTCAGTCACCAAAATTCTCATTTGTCTGCAAAATTTCACCACCAGGAAGTAGTAACCTCCAGTGGAAATACACATTTAATAATACATTTAATACAATATACAAATATAATTATTTGCATTCTCATAGTGCTGAGAAGCCCTCACCATGTACCAGGACCTCATTGTGGTAGATGCTGTAAATACATCAGAACAAAGAGATAGCCCCTGCCCCAAAGAGATTACAATCCATGTATAAAACAAGAGACAACAGATGGATACAGACAGATGAGGGAGTACAAGGCAACAATGAGCCGATATTGGTGATAGATAATGGTCACAACAGCAGCATAACTGTTGTCAAGTTGTTTGCAGGCATCACAGCAAAGGAGAATTTTAAGAAGGGATTTGAAGGTGGATACTGTGGGCTTTCAAAATGTTTTTATGAAGAATAATTTGTATAAAATAAACATGGATCCAGTCCTGCAGAAACATAGACTGTTGACTTCAGTGGAGCTACCCACATGCATAAAGTTGAGCATGTGCCTAACTGATCTTAGGAGTGGGGCATTCATGAATGTACCAAAATAAATTAGTTCTGATAGTCTGGTAGCAAAAATACTAAGTACATAATTCTCCTTTCAGATCTGCCTGGTAGACTTGGTGTGAAATCCCAATACCACTGAAGTCAATGGCAAAACTCCCATTGCCTTCCATGAGGCCAGGATTTCATCCTTGGGGTCTGATATTTGGAACTCCCTACACAGAGTATACAGAAATCCAAAACATAAACATTATCATTCACCATTAATTTTGCAGTATCAGTATGCTCTGTAGTGAAGAAAAACAATAAATCAGGGAAAGCTATTGCACCTGCACAGTCACTGTAATTCAGAGGTGAAATTCTAGCCCCTCTGAAGACAATAGGAATTTTTCCTTTGACTTCAAAGGTGCCAAGATTCCATCATAGATATTTATTTTTTAAGATCACTGCTTCTAGTTAGGGAAAACCCATCACACTGGTAAATGTTCAAACTATTAAATGTCTGGATAACTCACTGGTTGATCATTCTTCTGTATGATATTTGTTGTCTGTGGCATTACGGCCTCTGCACCTCACACAATGGTGAAGTCAAAGCCGGAGAACAAAACTGACCTGACATAATCTGTTTCTGAAATATTATCACAATGGTTTACCCAGAATTCTCACACTAGTTATTCCAGATCATTAAACAGATTAACTTTAAAAACATCAAGAACAGAAAATCTAACCCTGTACATGCAAAGGCCATATGGGAGTATGTTGAATCAGGACAGAAATGATCATTAAAATGAACTCTTCACCTATTGTGGCTTTGTAGCAGGAACCCACTGAATATAAGCTGCTCCTTCACTGCTTTTCAGCTTTCATGGGCTCTTTTAATATGAAAGGCTGCAGATCATTTGTGGTGAATAAAGCCTTAACGGATTACTCATTGTTAATTAAATAACCCAATTCTGTCCACTAAAGCTAATGCATTACAGTATTTAATGTTTGTTTGGTAAACTGCTTTACTAAATGCTCCTTTGACTTTTATTGGTAATAAACATTAAGCATTTATGGCCTGTGAAAGCAGATTCACATCTAGCTTATGCTGTTACTATTTACAGTTTGTTAATGAAATATCATTAACTTGCTCCAAACTGCAAGTTGGTTTTGTTCTACTCTAACTTTTAGTATATAGAATTAAAAGTTACATGATATACATGCACAATGATCCTTGTTATAAAGCTATTGTACACCAAAAGAAAAACGTTTCAAAAATCAAAAAGGCTCTGAGTAAAACTGGCCGCCTCCCCATTTCTATTTTTTGTCACCATGTACATCATGTAAGGTTCCCACTGCCCAGTTCAGCTTTCCTCTGGCTCTATATCCTTGTTCATACTGTACGCAAACTAAAGCCACCAGCTATTTCTCCTTTTCCCTCCACTCTTAGGGAAAATTAAATGTGAGGTCTAGGAAAGTGGATAGTCTGGCTCAATCTGATTTTTCACCATACATCTCCTCACTCCTTTTGCAGAGGTTTCCTATAACCCCAGCTCTCTTTTTTTGTCATTTGTAACTGAATTGTACATATTTAAAACGAAACAATGGATTTTCTGATGAAGCATGTACACCCGTTTGTATACAGTAAAACCGTAACACAATGAAATTCTCTTAACTTATTTTGCTTGCATTTGTCCTTCTAGTCTTGTACATGATAATTTAACAGAGGTATTTTTAGCCAAACGTTCCCAGTGACTGTTAGAGACACCTACAGCCATTGCAAAAAAATCGATACGAGTATGAGTGATCTGGATTGATACAGAGAATGAGAGATTTGTTTTATTTGCCTAAGGAATAAGATGTAGGTGTCTGGGAATTTTGTAAAGTTTCCTGTCCATCACGTGCAGTATCAGGTAGTTAAAGTGAGTTAAAACACTCAGATGTTGAAAGAGGAAGCCATACATTTTAATTTGGGGGGAAAAAATCTGCTTTGTGAGAAATTTGCTCAGGTTTTGCATCTGAGTTAAGTTGATCTAACTTATGTCACTCAGGGAGTGTGAAAAATCCCCCGCCCCCAACAACAAAGTCTTGCATTGTCCACACCAGCACTATGTCAGCAGGAGATGCTCTCCAGCCGACATAGCTTATGATTCTCTCCAATGTGGAATAAGTATGTCCATGGGAGTGCGCTCTACCATTGTCATGGCGTGTTTTCATCAGACGCACTACAGCAGCGCCGATGTAGCGCTGCAGTGTAGCCTTGTCCCAAGTGTACTTTTTTTTAAACATAGGAGAAGAGCTAAGAAATCCTGTAATGCATTTTGTCCAATTAGCCACATTGTCAGTGTTCATGATGATGAATATATTGGTTGGAAATTTGTTTTATAGTAATTTTACGAGTATGGTTTAAGAATTAAAAAGAGACGTGGAGTGGCATACTAAGATACAGTTCTGATAGGTTGCATTAATGGAAGAAAAATATTCTCTTCACCATTCAGTTTCAATTTGACAAAAATCACAACATATTTTTTGAGAGATTCCTAATCTGTGATAAGGAACTGACAAACATGATTATTCAACCTTTTTTTGAGAAGAGGCCGAGCTTTCTGTAATAAATAGGGCTAACAAGAATACTGCCTGCTTTGTGCCTAAGGATGACAACATGTTGAAATTCCATTGACAAGTATCATAAGGGGAAGCTGTAAAACATCTTGGTGAACATTATCCTGAATGATAAGCAGTTATCTCAAGAGATTGTAAAATTTCCCATAAGAAGTTACAGGTGTGAAATTTTTAATAGCTGTTCCTATCTAGTTTCCCTACAGGCTAATTTATGCCAATAATCCCGAATCCCTTAAGCATTCAAAGGCACACAACCTTTTGGAGAAAACCAAACTTAGACATTTTTATGCTCTTTTTAAAAGTTCTGTCTCCAGTGGTGGTACATATGTTACAATGTCAGCTAACAACATATATGGTAAAGGTTATATGGAGTTGTACCAATTTTGTTGGACACTGATGGGAAAGATGACAACCAAAGAAGGCACTTCCTACCACTTCTGGTGCGTACAGGCAGAGTAGTCAGCTACCTCAAAAATATTTCATGCATGGGTAATGGCTCTGAGTGGGAAGTGTTCAGTCCATCTCCAGCTGATCCCACCTATTCAGAAAGGGTGAAATGCACCCATGATGGGGGGAGACAGGACAAGACATGCTCACCACTTAAGCTCTTCACTAGGGTAACACAAGGGATTGGGGTGTCAAGCAGCCTGAGAAGGATACCTCTGTATCCCATATGTGCTGCAAAAGGGAACTCCACACTAGCACCCTGGACCAGCTGTCAGGAACAGGTCCAGGAAGGAGCCATGGCCTCCATGGTTATACAGATTCAGTGGCTCAAACACACTGCACAAATATCAAAACAGAGGTATGCCTGAGTAGTGGCAACCATGCAGGGGCTGGGCTACAAGCCCTGCCTCAGAGGTCAAGTGGATTTCACATCTTCTGTGGAGTTCTCTTTCTGCTCATCCTTATTGTCTGGGTATTTTACCTGGTGTAATCTTAGTGATAGTGGTCAATCATCATTCTATTAGCAAAACTCAAGGACAAAGCGGTATGGGGAAGGCATGGTATTCTCCCACCAGCCAGTGCACAGTGGGCCTGTACACCACAGAAAACAGGCCTTAGATACCATTACTGGCCATGTGGAGGCACACCATGCTGCTCCTTCCTATGAGTGCTTTTAAACTAGTGGCTTCATGCTGTGCATAGATTCATTGGTCATTCTCCTTCTGTTCCTCTGGTCTGCTCAAACTTCTTCTCTCCAGGGGAGTGGTGAAGAACCACTGTTGACTGTAGCCCATAAAGGAGGTACCGTCCCTTAGTGTACTGGGTGCCTTACCTGACATATTAAAATACAGAATTTCTATTGCATTATTGGCTTTGAACCCCAAAAGGGATGGGGTCTACCAGTTACCCCAAGGCAGATTTACGGGGCTGTGACTTTTCACAGTATGTCCTTTGATTTTATGTTATTTACTGTAAAGCACTCCTAGCTTATGTCATGAAAGTGTGATTGACTGTCTGGCAAGATTTTTTTTTAAATCTTTCTATTAGAAGGTTTTCATCATTAGCTATTGCTTTATGATGAATAAGTGTTAAATATAGTGTTGAGGACCTTTGATTTTAAAATCAAATCATACTGTTTAAAAGGCAAAAAACTAGAAGCAGTAAGCTAAGAGGTGGCTAAAAGAAGCTAATCTATTCTTAACCTTGCTTCATAAGTGACAGCAAAATTAAATGGAGGCAATCATGAATCACAGGAGGATCGGAGCTGGGTAACTAATTGGCCTATTTTCTGTACTGTCAGAATCCTCTCAAGCAATTTTCCTCAATTATAACTGCAAATCAGAATGTTATTTCCTCCTCACAAACTATCCATAGCCTGAGGACTAACTAGGTGTCCCCAGATATTTCCTGATGAATTGCTTGAGATCAATTCCTACTGTTAAATAATTACAGGAAGTTCACAGTGAGGTGTCAGAGCAAAAATCTATTTCACCTATTAACACAAGGAAAATGAAAACCTTAATTAAAAAGAATACTCTCTTTTAAAATCATAGGTTTCTCTAGCTACCAGGGGTCTTGTTTGATCAAAGTTACCAGCCAACCTTAACAAAAATATACCCATCATTTTCTGTTAGATGTCCCTTACCCGTCAGTGTGAATGATGGGATAATATAACTTAGCAAATACAGTGTTGCATTAAAAAGTCAACAGTTACCACTCAGCGGTATCTAGTAATGTACTGTTGCATTGCAGACACAACTGTCTAGTAACTGTGCATAAATGCTGCTAATTTTTTCATGGTAGCTAGTACAGTAGGTTTAGGTTATTAACTATTTTCTACAGTTTGTTTAAGCTGTTCTTGCCATTCTCCAAGATGTATTACTGTGACTATTTATTATTTTTTAGCATCAAAAATGTGTCCCATAATGTACAATCCACAATATAAATACAGACAGTCCCTGCTTCTGTCTAAAAGACAAATACATATAAGACAAAACACTAGAAATTGGTGCTTTAAAGTCCCCTCATTACATGCAGGCCATAGAAATAGATAAATAAATACAACTGATACATAATAAAGTAGAGGAAAGCTGATAGAGTCATGCGTAAGCCTTCCTTCCCATTATGCACATTTATTTTAGGGTAACAATAACTTGTGGCTTGACAAGCTGTTATAGGTTTTTTGGGTGAGAGGCAGAGCGGATTCTCCATAACGCTGTTGGATATATGAAGGCGCAAACATAGGAACACACGCAGATGACTGGAGGGCTGCACAGAAGTGCCTTCAAAACCAGTGAGCTCCCAGCACAGACAGACCAAGATGTTCCTTCTATATACTCCGAAAGAGCAGATTCATTTTCACCAGACTAGTTTCAACCTGCGACGTAACAGGTGCAAGCACAATATGGATCTTTGTCCCCCTCCAGTGGCTGGTCCACATACGTGATTAATGACTCTGCCACAGGTTTGTTCTGTAACTCAAGCAATAGTCTCGTTGTGTTTTCGGCCACTGTGGTCCAAATAGGATGGATCAGTTATATATCATACATAGGGAGTATCTAGAGTTGGTCAAAAAACTGAGAAAATTGTATGTGAAAAAACTAACAAAACTGTTTCTCTTTTTCATCAGGTTTAAATTTTTCAAAACATTGTGAGCAGTTTGGAAAATTTTTAGATGGGCTAAATGGACTGATGACAAATACCTATTTCAAAGAAAAGTACAAAGCAATTCCTAGCGATGATTTTCAGTCTGGGGTCAAATTCACCACTGATTTAAATGGAGATATACTGGTTTATGCCATCAGTCAATTTGGCCCCTTGTCCTTAAAATAGTTAAGGAGATTCACACAATAAGCTGTTGGCATGTTGCTTATATATTGCCTTGCAGGATTTGAGGTATCTTCAGTTCTTTTAAACAGGGCAGATGGTCTATTGACTTTTCCTAAGAAATAAACCAATGCAGCTCCTCTTAAAGATTGGTTGAGGACTTGATAAATAGTTCTTTAAAAATAATCTTCCTGTCCAATGACCCACTAATGTTCTCATTTACAGCGTTTTTATTTTTTATGTAAAGAGGAGGAAGAGAAGCACAAGTCTATGGCTTTAGTGAGGTTGCATGGGGTATAATAGAACAGAATTTAGCTTAAATCATCCAACACCATGAGAAATACATCAGACTTTCAGGGAGAGAAGATGAGGATTTACACATGCTCAAACAAAAAATTGACATAAAATTAAACGATGTCATTTCTTCCTAAGCATTATCTAAAGAGGGAGCAGAGCTGCAGCAGCCCTGAGAAAGTGCACAATAGTCCAGTCAGAATGCTTCAAAGGACTTCGGGGATTTCAAACTCAGAATTCGTTAGAGTTGGTCCTACCCTCCTCCTCAAATTCCAGAACTTTCTCAGCACAGCTTCTCACCAGAATACACTCATGTTGATACACTCTGCCTCAGGAATTCCACCTGAGAAGCAGGGCCATCCTTAGGATTTATGGGGCCCTACGCAGTATTATTAAACTGGTGCCCCTACACTGGTGCATTTGGCTCTGTGAATACTGGTGCCCCTATACTGCCCCTATACCGGTGCCCTATGCTGGCGCAACTGGTGCCCCTACTCTGGCTCATTCGTCTCTGTGATTATGGCCCCTGCCTTCTGCCTAGTAAGGAGACTGCGTTACGTGCTCGGTGTGCAGGAGTCATAGGCACAAACTCCGTGGGTGGGTGCTCCAGGGCTGGAGCACCCACAGGGAAAATTTAGTGAGTGTGGAGCACCCACCAGCACCAAGCTCCCCGCCCCCCAGCCTGCTCCTCCTCTCCCCGCTGATTCTCACAAGCCGGTGGCCCCATGCTTACCAACTCTTCCCCCTAGTGCTTCCAGAGCACCGCGAACAGCTGATCCACGGCGTTCAAGCTCCGAGACGGAGGGGGAGGAGACGGAGAAGAGGAGGGGATGAAGCAGGGGTGGGGCCAGGGACTTATGGGCAGGGGTGAAGTGGGGGTAGCACCCAAGTCAAATATCGGGACTTGTCGCGGGGCCGGGGGGGAAAGTGGGGTAGGGAGGTGTGGTGGGAGGGGGCGGGGCAAAAAAAACCCCACCCTTCCTCCACAAGCGCTGGAGGGAGGCCCGGGAGACGCAGGGGAAGCGCGGGGCCAGGGTGAGTGAGAGTCCGGCCTGGCCCTGAGCAGGCAGGACTCAGTCGGGCGGTAGGGAGAATAGGGGGGCGGCCCGCGGGGCCAGGCGGCGGCTGTTCTCCCCCCCGGGCAGCGGGACTCGGGAGCAGCCGCTGCTGCAGCTACCACTGCCGCAGGGGGAGGAAGCGGCCGATGGCCAAGCTCGGCGGTTGCGGCTCTGGCGCCCCCGAACCCCCTGAGCCCGGACCTGCTGCGGGAACCCAGCAGCGCGCACGCTGCGCCCAGCCCCTGGCCAGTCGTGTCTGGGCTGCTGCCCAACTGGTGCAATCCCGCGGCGGCCCCAGAGTGGGGGCAGCAGGCCCCAGCCCCCCCGTCCCGCTCGAGTCCTGCAGGGGAACAAACGGGCCTGGGCTGCCGATGCCTCCGCCCCGGGGCCGCCGTGGGATTGCACCAGCTGGGCAGCAGCCCAGACGCGACTGGCCAGGGGCTGGGCGCAGTGTGCGTGCTGCTGGGTTCCAGCAGCAGGCCCGGGCTCAGAAGGTTCAGGCCCGCCGAGCTTGGCCATCAACCGCTTCCTCCCCCTGCGGCAGTGGGAGCTCCCGAGTCCTGCTGCCCGGGGGGGAGAACAGCCACTGCCTGGCCCCGCGGGCCGCCCCCCTACTCTCCCTACCGCCCGACTGAGTCCTGCCTGCACTGGGGCCAGGCCGGACTCTCATTCACCCCAGCCCCGCGCTTCCCCTGCATCTCCCGGGCCTCCCTCCAGCCCTTGTGGAGGGAGGAGGAATGGTGAGCCTGGGGAAGAGGCGGGGATTCGGGGAGGGAGCCAATGGGGGGAGGAGGGGGCAGAGTCGGGGCGGGGGGGGGTGCGCGAGCACTTCCAGGCTCTGGAGCATTTCCTTGTTTGTCCAGCGTCCCGACCGCACATCAGTCAGGACGCGGGACAAACAAGGAAATATCGGGACAGTCCCAATAAAATCCGGATGTCTGGTCACCCTAAGTGGGGGCGGGGCCTGGAATGGAGTGGGGGGTTGAGCACCCCCTGGCAAGATGGGAAGTCGGCGCCTATGATCCCAGTGGTGCCCCAAATTTTCGGCTGCCCTACACAGCCCCGTATGCTGCATATGCCTAAGGACGGCCCTGTTGACAAGCCATTATCAACAAGCAATTGTGTGAGTCCCAGGAAGGGATCACATACATAAGGGACAGCAGCTATATTCCCCCAGGAACCTCAAGAGTCGTGGTCCTGCAATTATACCATAACTTTCCTTTCACAGGACATTTGGGATGCTTTAAGACCCTGTGATTAATATCCCGCTCTTTTTGTTGACCCCTGCACATGCCTCGCGATACAATCATTCATAACCTTCTCTGATGTTCATGCCCATGCCAAGACTCCACACCACAAGGCCAGCCTTTCTCCTCCAGCCCTTGGACACCCCATCTCAATCTTGGGCACCTATTGACTTGGATTTTATTGTAGAATTACTGGAGTCCAACAAATTTACAACAATTTTGATGGTAGGGGACCACTTTACCAAACTGGCATACCTCATCCCCTGCTGAGGCCTCCCCTCTACTGAAGAGAAAACCCAGCTAAGGATTAGCCATGTAGTCTGCCTTGACAGTCTTCCAGAGTGCATCATCTCCAATTAGGGGTGTTAGTTCATAGGCTGGTACTGGTGTGAGGCCCTGTGCCTGCTGGGGGTCCATAGACGTCTTTCGTCCTCTTATCATTCCCAGTTGAATGGGCAAAATCCTTGAGCAATATCTGTGATGTTACATCAACATCACCAGGATGATTGGTCTTCACTTCTCCCTTACGTGGAGTTTGCATACAACGATGCATACCATGCGTCTATGGATCAAAGCCCACCCCCACCTTTAAAAACTAATTAAATCCTGATTCCATCCATAATTATTCACATTGTCTCCCAACCCAGCTGCCACTGACCTAGTGCAGTGGATCATAAGGTCCAAGAAGAAGTGAAGGAACACCTAGAAAAGGCAAGGGAGGACCGTCGAAGGACCAGCATCGGCAGCAAGGCCTCATCTACTCAGTGGGACAAAAGGTATGGCTCTCCACTGAGCATCTCTGCACAGACAGACCTGGTTGCAAGCTGGACTTTCGGTTCCTTGGCCCTTTGATGACCCTGCAGCAGGTTAACCCAGTCACTCTTGAACTTCAACTATCCCACTCTCTGAAGATTCACCCAATGTTTCATGTACCACTTTTGAAACCATATAATAAAACCATCCCTCCCACAGGACCCAGCTACTTTCTCCACCAGTACATGTACAGGGCCATGAGGAATACGTGGCTCATGAGATCCTGGACTCAGAACATAAATGTGGCAGGCTCTGGTACTTTATTGACTGAGAGGGGTATGGTCCAGAGAATTGCACCTGGTGGAAAGGTACCCGCCCCTACACAATCGTTACATAGGAATCGACCTAAGAAGCCTGGTCCAACATTGGGCACCTCTGGGGAAGCAGGTGTTATCAAGGAGACAGTATGTTCAAATCTGCCACCCAGGGACCTGCTTATAATTGCCAGAACTAGAAATTCACCTCTGATAGAGGACTCCAATATTGGGATCTGATTGGTGGAACTCTGGGCATCCTGCTTCTATTTAAACCAAGCACAGGAACAGGAAGCTGTCCATGCAACTGGGTTTCCCCTGCGTAAGACTGCTTCCCTTGCACTACCTGTTCCTACTTCCTGACTCCGATCTCCTGGTAACCTGACCCTGCCTGCCTCCTAACCCTTGGTCTTCCCTCTGGCATATCTCAGACTCTGACCTCCTGCTATCGAATCTGCTCTGGCTCCTGACTCCAACCATTAGGTCAGATGTCTCATGTCCCAGTCATGACAAAGACCTACCACTGGAGTATGTTCCATGCTCCCCAAAGAGCACATATTGGTGTGCTATGTCACCATTCTGCCTGGCTCATCACAAATTCATGGAGAACAGATGGAAAACACTCCCCTCCCCAAAGGAACAGCCATGCAAGATGAGGCAGATTGTAGCTCCTATTCTGGGTTAGAAGCAAGTGCACACTGCATTGATATTGCACACCTTGACCAAATACAATTCTGGACACTCTCCACTAGGATGTTGATCCCCCACCCCCCAAGGCTTTATCCCTACCTCTCAGCAAAAGGTAATAGCAGAAGGGAGTTGGCCTATTAATATCTATGATCTTTTACTATATCCATCACTATAGTATCTACAGTACAGTGTCTAATCGAGTGGTATTACTAAGACTTCCATTACTTTCACAAAATACTCTCAAGTATTTGTAAGAACATTTTGGAGTACTGTCCTAAATCATTCAAACAGCGTTAAATAAAAATTAAATTAAATAAAACATAAAATAGAAAAATATATTTGGTGTTGGATTATCCTGGCTTTCTTATTCTTTGCTCATACAGGACAGATTTCACCTCTCTGCGGAAGGCAACTTAAGATCTGTGCACCACATAGGTTCCACTTCAGCACTCAAAATAGGGTTTCAATGGGACTTAAGTGATGCCTAGGCCCTTTGTACAGGGAAGAATTTCATCCCAATGTGCATGGGGCCCATGTAATTCCCTTGCACTTCTTAATTCCCACTAAACACCAGCAGCGTGGCCCAATCCTGTGAGATATGAAGCACCTCCTTAGAGCTGCTGAGTGTCCTCAAATGTATTAACCTCAACTGATTAAATGAGAGTCCATTGATTTAAATGAAAGTTTAGGGCACTGGGCACTTCTCAGGAAGCACTCGGTATCTAGCCCTATAAAACAGGTCTTTAAATGGTGGGCTTTTCTGCCCTTTCTCACTAATAACCCCATTTCCACAAAGCATTTAAACTTAATTCCATCCCTATTCAGCAAAGCACTTAAGTTCATGCTTAATGCACATGGTAATGTCTTATTGAAGCTGAATCTTAAGTGCTTTGCACTAATAATGAATGGCTGACTTAAGGCCCTGATGTTGCAATCTATTATGCTTAACTTTAAGCACAGGTAGTCCCAGTGAATTCAGTGGGACTATTCCTGTGCTTAACATTAAGCCTGTGTGTGTGTGTGTGTGTGTGTGTGTGTGTGTGTGAAGAACAGAGCCCTGGTGGGTGAGGTAATATCTTTTATTGGACCAACTTCTGCTGGTGAGAGAGCTCTAAAATTCAGGCACTGACAATGGCTTTCCTGTCAGCATGAATTAGTAGAGTTCTACTGGATTGTTATTTTTAAAGAAACGTTGATTTTACCTTCATTAAAAGAAAATGTGATTGCACAGGTGCTTGATGCCTAAAGGGTCTCCTCCCCCTAGTGCCATTGCCAGCTAATTAGATTTACGGAAAGTTCTACCGTTTCTAGGCAAATTTCTGTCAGAGAAACAAGAATTTCTGCCAATGCACTTTGAAAATCTCACTTGTTAATTTCCCCCCTCAGACTTTTCTTAAAAGTATAAAAATATTCCTCTCAAACAATGAAATGTACATTCTATACCTGGTGTCAAGTCAAGGATACACTATCCATGTGCATAATGATAGCTATATACAGTAGTGATTCAATTAAAAAAAAAATCTATAAATGGCATCACCTTACATTACACTTTTGACTTGAGGTGAACACGAAGTAGAATTGACATTCATATCTATTCAGGTCAGACAGTTTTAACTCTACATGGTCCAATCCCATCTCTCCCTCAGGAAAGGCTGTTCAGTCTTAATGAATGCATAAGCTTGCTTTATGTTTTCCCAAAGCTTAGAGAGGTTCAGTTTGAGCTTGGCTAATATCCAGGTTCAGGCTGTACAGAAACACAAGATGACTGTGAATACATTAATAAAAACGTAGAGCATTCCAGTTTAAGAAAAGGGACAGGGGATCATCACTTAAAGGGGAAGAGTTTGATTCTCCTCATATTTACACCAGCATTCAGTGGCTTTACTCCTAAATGTCTCTGTTGTGAAAAGAGGCAATCAGATGCTAAATATATAGACTTAAGCCTTAAACTTTTTGAATAGCCTCAAGTCAGAGGGCCAGATGGTAGAACCCTTCCTCAGGTAAGCACTTTGACTTGGTGAATAAGGGGTTTACTTTCTGGCTAAAAGCTCATCCCTGAAACTAGAAAACCATTGAAAGCAAAATACGAAGCAACTCAACTGCTCATGCCAAGCTAAATCTGAATGTTTTGTGAGGTTCAGGAGAATCTGGTTCTCTTTGCTTTTTTAAAAGTTGTGTCACCTGTTTTCTGCTGATGCCAAAAGCAAAAACAAAACTGCTCTGAAAATGGTTGTTTTGATGGCAATTTCCAAATTGGCCCAAACCCAGTTGTACTGAGCATTTCCCCAGATAGCCTTCTTATTTAAATATCAGTTTGATCTGAAGAAACTTTGGAGATGTGTCCAGATTTTTCAGGGCATCTCCTAACCTCTGAATAGTTGGATGTTATTCCATACTAGCCTTAACCAACACCAATCTGATGAAAACAAAAAAGATACACAAAGTGAGTAGAATTTTGTTCTAGATTACACTGAATTAAATCTGTCTCCTTCCAGAAGCCAACAGAAGTGATCAATAACACCCTCACCTCAACAAAACTAACACGCTATTTGGCTGCTAGCTGAAGAACCATTTCCCCCAAAACTTCTCATTGCAAGGTGAGAAGGAACATACTACATATTACCATCAGAGGTGGTCAATGTTCTGGTTGCATATCTCAGCTGCCACCCTGCTCCATCCTTGTGCAAGTGGCAATCCTGAATGCTGTGCAGCTGGTTTGGTTCTGCTGGGAAGGAGAGGAAGCCAAAAGCACCGCACACTGTTAGACTATGCTCCATAGGGGCTTACTCTGTATCCCTGTGGAGAGCAGTTTGGAAAGCAGGGCCAGTTGACCCACATCTAAGTCCCAGCCTTTCCACCTGGAGGGGACGTGCAGCCTATGTGTGGCTTACTGAAGTGACTCTGCTCCTAAACTAGGGATTCTTCATTCTTGAGTCCCACAGGGCACTAATGAGCACAGACCATTTACCTCGGGACAGAATCTTTCTAGTCCTTGCAAGTGCATATGGATGTTCTACTTCCCAGATGAAGCCAAGAGGGAACTCAAATGTCTATTTGAACAGCAGCAATACTGAGAGGTATAAGAGGGGAAATGTATAGAAATAGCTTAAGAAAAAAAAAAAACCTTGGAAGAATATTATTCCAACAGAATGGGCCAGGCTGATCTGTTGTTAGCAGAAACACAGAGCAATACTAGCATCGAGCTCACTTCTGCCCAGGAGTCTTTTAGGGAATGAGGTTACTTGCATCAATGTTGGAGCAGTCTGGGGCATATTATCAGTGGAAGAACCACAGCCTGACATTCCCCTCAGTCATCACTTTACAGAAGAACACCCTGCCTATCTGATACTGTCTGGTGTTTGGGTGAATAGTAATACACTCTTGGAACAGGGAGAGATGATTTATTATTTTGATTTGACAAACATACAGTCAGACTTTATGTTATGAACATGTCCTACCATTTACATCTTTGCCACCTTGCTCAGTCCTCCTTCAGTCTAAAAAAAACCCACTGAGATATCGCCTCCTAACGGGGCCAATCTGGGAAAAAAATAAAGTTATGCTGACAGAAGACTTTGTTAGTCAGATGCTTCAGTAAACAGTCTGACTATGGAAGCAGAGATGCAGACAGAACCAGCCTGAAATGGCAATTTTCCTCCTCTGGCTACTGCTGTCTGCATTAAGACCAGCAGCTAGTCCTCCTCTAAATTGTGACTCCAGGGGATAATTAAGCTATTGCTGCCCTCACATTCCTAGCAGAAAAGATTGTTATATAACATTGCCAGCTTCTTCTGCTATAATACAACACTAACCTCACGGGAAATTGTTTAATACTACAATACTAGCCCCTGGGAAGGACTTCTTACATAGATTCTGAAATTAGTAGTATGGCCTGCCTTGGTCTATTACTGTTTTCAAATATCAAAGCTGTCCTCATTTCAGCATTTGTTCAGAAAGCATTTATATAGTGTAACTGGGATGTTTTTTAACTAAGTAATGGGGAAGTTTGATTACGAGAGATGAATGATTAACATTCCACAAGCAAAGGATAGGCACTTTCCTTTCAGAGAACAGTGCCTACATGTATTGATACAGCTCCTGCTGAGTGATCTGTAATGTCAGGTCATGATGAGAGGCTAAAACATAGTGAAGAGGATTTCTCTGAAAACCATTCTCATGGAACTTTAACCCCACTGGGTTTCTAGACTAAGAGATAACTAAATTAAAGGTCAGACAGACAGAGCATCAGCTCAATTATAACCAGACAAATAAAGGTTTTATGTATTTTAATGAAAGAAAGATTTATTGGTTTATTTTGTTCTGTTTTCTTATGAGAAATTATGTCAGCTGTTAATCCTGATTTATTTTCTCTGTTCTTCTAAAATGATTTGACTCAACTCAACTTTTCCCATATTTTTTTTTGTTTTGTTTTGGGGTTGTTGGTTTTTTTTGGTTATAAAGTGAATTTTCAATGCATCTGAAAATTGCAAGACTGAGTGTTCAAGATGCAGTTCTGCTATTTAATAACCTGAAAACAGAAAACGGAGCATGTTCAGCGATAGTGACCCAGCACCTTAGCCTTGAAGTAGGAGGCCAATCTCTGAAACTGAGAAGATAGTTTGGTCTCCAGAACAATCCTGTTCTTGGGCTCTTTACTGAGATTACCGACTGTGATGTAATACTAACGACTGCATTGAGAGCAACGGTGCATGCACACAGCACAATCAAGCAACAAGTGGTAACAAAGTTTGGTTACTATCGCATTGGCCAGCACTGGATTCAAATTAATGAGAGAAGTTCAGCACCCCATTTACCAGTTCCTTGAGCTATTCACTCCTCATGTTGTCAAATTCCTTAGTTCGTTAAAACCGATTAAAAAGGAGAGACTGAAAGTTTTCCTATTTACCAAAAGCTTCTCTGCAAGGGCCTTATAATAATATGTGGAGATATCCTATCTCCTAGAACTGGAAGGGACCCTGAAAAGTCATCAAGTCCAGCCCCCTGCTTTCACTAGCAGGACCAAGTACTGATTTTGCCCCAGATCCCTAAGTGGTCCCCTCAATGACTGAACTCACATCCCTGCATTTAGCAGACCAATGCTCAAACCACTGAGCTATCCCTCCCTCATCATGCTTGAGTGCTCTTTTAGCATCTAGTGGCCCCATTGATTGTTTAACAGGCCTCCTGCTACTTAGCAGGCTTCCTGCTTTTGATGTATGTACAACATTTTTTGCTGTTAAGTTTGAGTTTTTTGCTAGTTGCTCTTCAAATTCTTTTTTGGTCTGCCTAATTATATTTTTATACTTCCCTTGCCAGACTTGCCTTTCTTTTTGCTCAGTAGGATTTGACTTCCAATTTTTAAAGAATGCCTTTTTGCATCTAACTGCCTCTTTTACCCTCTTGTTTAACCATAGTGGCATTTTTTTGGTCCTCTTACTGTTTTTTTTTTTATTTGCGGTATACATTTAGTTTGAACCTCTATTATGATGTTTTAAGTACTTTTCATGCAGCTTGCAGGCATTTCACTCTTGTGCCAGTTCCTTTTAATTTTCATTTAACTAGCGCTATCATTTCAGTGTAGTTCCCTTTTTGGAAATTAAATGCTACTGTGGTGGGTTTCTTTAGTATTTCACCCTCTACAAGGATATTAAATTTAATTACATTATGGTTGCTATTACCAGGGCTGTCCATAGGGAGGGAGTGGGCCCTGGGTCACTCACTGCTGCTAGCACCAGGCCCCCACTAACTTCCCAGGTTGCTCTGAACCCCGCATCCCAAAGTTCAGGGCCCCCCATAGGTCCCGGGGCGGTTGCCTCATCCGTCCTATGGACAGGATGGTTGTGGCTATTACTGAGCAGTTCAGCTATGTTCACCTCTTGGACCAGATTCTGTGCTCCACTTAGAACTAAATCAAGAATTGTCTCTCCCCAATATTACTGTAGAACAACCACAGGACAGGCACAGTAAACAAAACACAAACAATTCCCGCCACTCCCCAGAATAATGAAACTTGCCTGGGAACAAGCCATACTGAGGAAACAATCAATACCACACATAACATGACAGATTGTGTAGATTGTAACATTTTTATGCCTAAAATGTTCTGTTGGTGACATTAATACATTCTGTACCTCTACCTATATCCCTACCTGAAAGTTTACCCAAAGTAATAACTTAATTCTAAAGTTTAGTTTTAATAGTGCTCTGCATAATCTTCAAAACTGGAAATTAGTCTGTTTATATTAGTCAAAAGATCAAAATTCATTCATGATTAACAGAGTAACTGCAATTATTATCTGACTGAATAAGAGAGTTCATGCTGCTGCTTAAGTGTTGCAATGACTGATTTTCAGAGGCCTTCAGTATCTGCCAATCCCACTAACCTCAGCTTCTCAAAACATAGGTCTGAGTAGTTTTAAATGAGAAAAGTTTCTATCTGACCCCAGAGAATTCTGGTGCACTGGAATTTATAGGTATCCAACCACTCATGGTGTAGTATGTTAACCACCGTCTCTATAATACACTTGGAACTTCTTGTCAACCCTATTGTTGCCTGTTTTCTTGTATTTCACTACAGGGCATCAAAAAGAAACACAGGGCTAAAGGGCCTTAGAAATAATCCAAGGGATTGGAGGAGTGGCAGATCTACAGTGATTTCTCCCCTCCCAATCCCATAGAAGCCCTCTCATGTAAAAAAAAAAAAAAAAAAAAAAAAAAAAATCAGATGATAGGCTTCTTCTGTGGTTTGAGGTGGTGTGGGGGATACGTCTGCCTACAGGAAGGATGCTGACAGGGAACAACATCTCTCCACAGCTTGCTCCTCCGGCAATGCAGTGGAAATAACTTTAGAAAAGCTGCTGGAAGTTAATGCTGCGTATAATAGCATCAAATGAATTCTTTCTGCCTTCTACTCCCATAAGATGGGTATAAGGAGCAAGAACAATGGAGAATTCAAAGGCAACACAGCTCCTCTGGAAGCCATATTGCCAGGAGGCAGGGGACTTAGGGAGCATGGCAAAGAGGACAAGCACTAGAGGTTTTTTTGGTGAAAACCAAAACCAAGCCAGTCAAAACCCAAAGTATTTTGATTCTGCAGTTTTGCCTTGGTGCCTCAGGCTTCAAGCTCCCAGGCTGGACTTAATTTCCTCGTGATGCACCAGTCTTCCCTCTTGATGAGGGAAGGCTGGTGCATCACTGCAGTTTCATGGCAACAGGAGATGTCTGTCTGGTGATCTCAGCCCATAGAGGAGAATGGGACTCTCAGACACAGAAACGACAACTCCCATGAGACACCGCAGGAGTGCATCAACGTATTTTAGTTTTTGGCTATAAACCAAACATTTCTGGATGTTCTTTTTGTTTTTGGGAGAAACATTTAAGTTTTCCACAGAAAACAGACACTCTGTGGAAAACAAAACAAAAAAGACAACTTTCATTTAGTAGAAAAGCCAATTTTCTGTTAGAAAGCAGTTTTGAGAGGAATTTTTGACTAGCCTTAGTGACATACTATCACCAATCTATCATCAATCCAAAGTGATAGACCTATTTTATCATGAGAATCCTCAGGTTCCATAGAGTTCAAAGGCTGATTCTCTATCATCTCTATGCAATTGCAAATTGTTTCTCCATGCATGCGACACAAATCGGAAACTTGAAAAAATGAGCCTTGCTGTGTTTTCTGGCTAATTTCCCCTTCTCTTATTGGTTATTCACTAGGATGAGTGGATGGTAATATAACCTAATAACGGACTAGTTTTATCATTCAGAGGTTCCCTCATCAAAACCAGCTATATCTCTATTACATCTAAAAAGAAACCTATGTTAAAAAATATTAAGGTTACAAATTTAGGCATTCAAAAGTTAGAAGATGCCAGAAGGTTGCCTGTGCAACCTTAACTCGGCCCCCATGTCTGTGTACATTACACCGCAGTCTTCAAGCATACTCTGTGAATCTGTGGGAATGGCACATATGCAGTCTAGTTTCCACACTGGAACGCTAAAAGGATAGAGCATGACCAGTGCAGACAGACTCTTCAAAGACTCTAGATGCCAAATTCACACATTTCAGTTCACAAATGCTGCAAAGATATTTTTCCAGAGGCTTATAATTTGACCAAATTTAGGCAGATGTTTATGGAGACAGTAAAAGCACATCCTTTACACCACAGTGACCCCTTTCTGCCAAATTTGAGCCTCACTGCAAAGCATGAAGGGCACTAAAGTTTCTCAGGAAAAAAATGGTTGTATGTTTTGTTTTGTTTAACAGAGATAAATTTGTTGTTTTTACCTAACTTAATTCTCAGAAATGGCTGAACCATTTTAGATGAAATTCTCCCCTGGCATCTCAGTTGATCAGGAGACCCACTGATCTTGACCAGGGGCTAAGCTCAGCATTCAGAGGCCAAGGACTATAAGCACTTAACACCTTCACATCAGCAGTAATGCTGTTTAATATGCAAGATGCCATTGAACAAAAGTAATACGTGCACCAAAGAGCCTTATTAACCGTATATACTGTGGAAATATATAGCAGCAATAATAATTTTTACTGGATTAAACATAGCTAACAAATACTCAGACTACAACACAACAATAAACCTAGCAGAAGTAAAAGTTAAAATATCTAAATATATGAATGCCAAATAGAGGTTGATAATGCTGCCGCACCAGCCTGATATTTAGGTACAAACAGTCAAATAATAATATGGCTGGGAGAAACATGCGGTTAAAGGCAACTATATGGTGAAAGGACTATACTAGTGTAATATTTACATTTCATACAGATGAGTTCCTCAAAGATCTTTTAGTTGTGAGCATATCTAGTATGTCAGCAAATCAGGAAATTAACTGTTCTCCAAACAACACACGTGCCCATGGTAATTTTAATATTAATCTTCCTATTTATATCAACTGAAGGTCCATTTTAGGCATCATAAACAAATAGTTTTCAAAACAGCTGTTTATAAAAATGTCAGACTTCCAAAAAGAATTTTGTTTTGATTATGATCATGACCCTTTTATTTGGTTTCCATGCAAGTAGAATTTTGTTTGTGGACATTTTTGTGGAAAGCGTATTTTTGGCTTGTAGCTGAGATTTCTTTAATCACAAAGTGAAATTGTGAAATTAAATTATTTTACAGTAAAACAAAATTCATTTTATTTGTGTGAAATTATAAATTGCTTGTAAAGATTAATTCAGTCAGGCAACAGAAATGTACTAAGGTGACCAGTTATAGTGTTTTTATATCAAATACTTTCAGGAATAGCGGTTGCAAAAATCTGGCAAGCAATTCATAGGCCAAAAACCTATTTTTAAAATTGCAAATAGAAACAAAATTTGTAAAAGTCATTGTGTGTTCATGGTCACTGTGCAAATACAAAAAGATCCCTGAAATTGTTGATTGTGAATTATTAACCTAGGTGGCCGAATCAACAAATCAACTGTTCTCATACATGGCTTTAAAATTATTTTGTGAAACCCCTTGCTACTCCTGTTTAATTTTACATCAGTATCTGATAATTGAAAAGAGAATGAGAAGCCTTATAGTAATTTTTTCTTGGTATCTCTATTTGAGACTTCTGATTTTGGGTTGGAAGCATTGTTATTGACTTCACTAGGAGCAGAACTCGATCTTTTGATTGTAATAAATAAGAATAATTATTAAGCACTTCTCTACAAAGTGCTTTACAGTATTCATGAATTAATTGTTGCAACACCTCCATAAAGTGTTTTGCCTGTTTCAAGATTGGGGGAAACATAGGACTCCATCAGCTCTGCCTAATTACATCAGCTGACTAGCCCCTAGAATCTATGTCATTTGTCCAAGGCCACAGAGGAAGTCAATGGGATTAGAAATTATTCTGGCATCTAGTCCTTAACTCAGATCATACCTCTTCTTAAGCAATGGGAGTGAAACCCTAGCCCAATAGAAGTCAATGAGAGTTTTGTCATTGACTTCAAAGGGGCCAGGATTTCACCAATGAGATTTAAGGCAAAACGGGTTAGGAAGGATCAACAGTCTGAAAATGGACACAAGCCAAAGTTTTGGTTCTCAAAAGGAACTCCTCTTTCTTATAAATGAGTCTTTTCTTTGTAATGAAAAATGTTTGTTTTTCTGAATTATAAATGTATTTACAGGAAAACTTTCACACAAAAACCTTAATGAAGTTCTGTCACAATATGAACAAGGATGACATTTGATAAAAATGATAAATCAACCCTACTTTTGTAATGATAATTTGGTAACTTGGAATACAACTTTTTTCCTATTATCCTGACTAAGAAGTTTTTTGATGCATTATTTACTATGTGAACAATCTGAGACATATTGAATAATGAACCAATGTCAATTAGGCACAAACCTTTGTAGATTTTAAGATATACAATATGAAGAGCTCTACTCTATATATTCAAGACAGCTTTAGAGTACAATAATAGAAAACATGTCTATAGTTGTCAAAACTACTAAGGACTTGATACTTTTCACGAAAGGAGGGTAGAAAAAAATTCAACAAAAATAAATTGCATATTAATTCATCTGTGGGAAAACAAAGTGGAAACTTCAAACACTTAGTGTGTGTAAGATAATCATTTTTATTTATTCAGAAATAAACAGCTGCAAAGCAAAACAAAAGAGAGAGAGACTTCCTGGCTGTTGTCATTATAACTATGTCATACCTTAGCCATACCAACATTTATACTATCCTCAAATCAAAGATTGCTTTAAGAATATGTATTTCCTTGATCATGAAACAGAGATATATGCTTGATAAGTAAAACAAGCCAATTAATTAAAACATAGGGCCAGATCCTGCCTTGTGCCTGTCACCATTCAATATGAAACTAATCCCAGTAACTGTAATATCCAATGCTTCTGTGGTATCCAGGAATCACTAGCTATCACAATATAGCATACAAACTTCTCCCATCTCATATAAATTCAGACTGGATTGTTTCATAATAAGTCAATTGTATAGAGATTTTTTTGTAAGGAATTAAAATGATAGACTACAGGGACATATGTACCCAATGAATACATTGTTTAAAAATATTGTTTTAAAGAAACACTATCAAGAAAATAGATTAATATATTTTGATGTCCTATGGAACTGACAATATAAAAATCTATGCCTATTCCATGGCTATTTCCCATCAAAAATCACTCTTCTTAGTTATTGATAATGGAAACCAAGAGTGAAAAGTATGCTTTACCCAACAAAGCCTTGCTAAATGCACAAAAAGCCACAATCAAGGATTTTTTTTAAGGCTGATTAAAAAATGACCTGGTTAGAGAGGAAGTTAAGACGGCTATAGAAAATAAATTTATAAAAGAATATATAACCATTGGAAGAAAGGGGAAGTTGATAGCAATGAATATAAATCAGAAGTTAGGAATTGTAGAAAATTGATAAGAGTAACAAAGGGACACAAGGAGAAGTCTATGCCCAGCAGAGTTAAGAACAATAAGGAGTTACTTAAATATGTTAGGAACAATAAGAATCCTGACAATGTCATTGGTCCATTACTAGATGGAAATGGTAGAATTAACAATAATAATGCAAAAAAGCCAGAAATATAAATATTTGTGTAATGTATTTGGAGGAAAACAGATATATTCATCATATGGTGATGATAATTCCACTAGTATCTCTGGAAGATGTTAAACCAAAGTTATTAAAGTTAAACATTTTAAAATCAGCAGGTCCAAATAACTTGCATCCAAGAGTTTTAAAACAAATGGCTGAGGAACTTGCTGGACCATTAATGTTGATTTTCAATAAGTTCCAGAAGACAGGAAAAAAGCTGATGTACCAGTTTTTCAAAAAAGGTTTAATGGGATGGCCTAGGCTGTTATAAGCCTGTCAGTCTGACATTGATCCCAAGTAAGATATGTAAGATAATGGAGCGGCTGATACAGGACTCAATTAAATGAGGGTAATGTAATTAATGGAAATAACATGTGTTTATGGAAAATAGATCCTGTCAGACTAACTTTTTTTTATGAGATTATAAATTTGATTGATAAAGGTAATAGTGTTTATATAATAGACTTCTTTAAGGCATTTAACTTGATACCACATGACATTTTGATTAAAAAACTAGAATGATATAAAATTAACATGGCTGACATTTAATGGATTAAAAGTTGGCTAACTGATAGGTCTCAAAATGTAATTATAAATGGGGAATCGTCATCAAGCAGATGTGCTTCCGGTAGGCTTCCACAGGGATCTGTTCTTGGCCCTACACTGTTTAACATTTTAATAAATGACTTGCAAGAAAACATAAAACCATCACTGATAAAGTTTGCAGATGACAAAAAAATGTGGGGAAGTGGTAAATAATGAAGTAGACAGGTCACTGATTCAGAGTGATTTGGATTGCTTGGTAAGCTGGGTGCAAACAATTTGCGATTTAATATGGCTCAATGTAAACGTATACATCTAGGAACAACAGATGTAGGTCATATTTACAGGATGGGGGACTCCATCCTGGGAAGCAGAGACTCCGAAAAAGATTTGCAGGTCATGGTGGATAATCAGCTGAACATAAGCTTCCAATGTGATGCTATGGCCAACAGAGCTAATCTGATCGTGGGATGCATAAACAGGAGAATCTCAAGTAGAAGTAGAGTGGTTATTTTACCTCGTTATTTGGCACCAGTGCAACCACTGCAGGGATACTGTGTCTAGTTCTGGTGCCCACAATTCAAGAAGGATGTTGATAAATTGGAGAGCATTCAGAGAAGAGCCACAAGAATGATTAAAGGATTATAGTGTTAGACTCAAAGAGCTATATCTATTTAGCTCAACAAAAAGAAGGCTACGAGGTGACTTGATTACAGTCTATAAGTAGTTACGTGGGGAATAAATATTTAATTGGCTCTTCAGTCCATCAGAGAAAGTTTTAACGTGAGCCAATGGCTGGAAGCTGAAGTTAGACAAATTCAGACTGGAAATAAGTTGTAAATACTTGACAGTGAGCAAAATTAACCATTGGAACCATTTGTGAAGGTTTATGGTGGATTCTCCATCACTGACCATTTTAAAATCATGACTGGATGTCTTTTCTAAAAGATCTGCTCTAGGAATTATTTTATGGACGTTCTATGCCCTGTTTTATATAGGAGGTCACATTAGAGGATCACAATGGTCTCTTCTGGCCTTCCAATCTATGAAACCTGAGAAAGTACCTGCAATGAACATGGACAGAGAGTTGGACAGAAATGCTTTAAAACTAATGAGTGAACTCCAGCAAAAACTGTTCTAACCTGCAGGGATCAGAGTCCTATGAAAATGCTTAACATAAAGGGGGATTCCCATTGGAACCTGGAAGAGAACATGCACATTTAAAGCTTGCTATTAGCGCTTCCTTGGATATGTTTGTTACATAAACCTAGTTTATGGAGGAAAAACAAGTTAGATTTGGAACTGGATCCAGATTCCCTTGAGGTCAATGGAGGTCTATCCATTCAATCCAAATGGACTTTGGGTGAGGCTTTTAGAAATTAAGCGTCTACATGCTCCTGAATGAACCCTCATGTGAATGATCTTTCACCATGTACTCTGAGGTATCTCTATTAATTCGACTTTAATAATGAGCTGGAAATAAAGGTGCTGATACTAATTGCCTAGCACTTCTGTGCTGAAATCAGTTCTTAACACTGACCATAATAAACGCATTAGGCTTTTATATAAAATTTGTACTTAAAATAGCCATGAATCTTCCTAATGTGTCATTTGACATTTGTTATTACTTGGCTGTAGACTGGCTTTGAATATTTTATGAAATATTTATGGCAGAAGGGGATGTGGGATTCATAAGACTAAGACACATACAACATGATGAAAATTGGTGGCAATTACCACTAGGGTAAAATTAGTATAATCAACCATTGCTTTCTTATAAAAAATACAGACTTAATTAGTGGCAGGTGGATATTTCTTCCATTTTCAAATGGACTTTGTTAGGGATTTATTTGCATATTCTTAGCTTTCTCAGGATTAAGTAAAATTCTGTTTAAATCTGAACTTTGGCTAATTAACTCCCGGAAAACTGGGAAATGTTAGGTTCTCTGTAAAGAAACAATTTATAATGTTTCCTTTCATCTCCAAATACTTTGTCAAAACAGGAGTAATAGTTATGTGAATAGCATCCAGTCAGTGAGGAACAGATTGTGAGCAGGTGAAAGTGGGATTCTGAATTTATAAGGAATGCAGTTTGTTTTGTATCTGTAATATAAGGTGAACTACATTGGAAGTTTTACTCTAAAAGCAATCACAGCAGTGGAATGGTTGGAAATGTTATATTTACAATGGTGCCCCCTGCAGTCTATTCAATCGCTCCATGAAATCCATTTTGAAATGATAGGCATGGAAGTCAGTGGATACTGATTCCTGTCATATGATAGATCCTAAATGTTTCTAACCATGTGTCAGAGAGTGCTTCACTCACTGCTGGAGCACCTCCTTCTGGCTGAATCTGGGGATTAGATCTGCAAGGCCCCTTCCTGCGGTTACTCACTCTGTCACTCTCTGCCCCTTCGTGGTGTGGCCCACCGTGGTTTTCCCTTTCCAGGGAAATTGCATGATCTAAATTTCTCTGGACCCACTGTTCAAGACAGTTCTCTTTCACTACCCCCTTAACAGTGCCACTTCTCCAGTGGCTGGTAGGGGAACATAGGCCCACCCACAAAAGTGGGTTCCCTAGAACAAGCAACCAAGGTTTTCAGGGTCCAAAACCTTACTGTTGTATCCATGGGGTAATTCCTACCTTGCCTTTTCTCACCCTGAGAGTGACTGCAGACCCCTTCTACTCTCAGCTACTGACTTTTATACAGGCCCCTCCTGTTCCTGTCTAATTGAGCTTCATTTCTAATTAGTCCTTGTTCCCAGACTCCTCTTCCAGGTGCAGCCAAGGTGGTTAATTGGCCCATGTAGCCACCTTAACTACTTCAGGCTTGGTGTGGGGTAGACACCTCATCACATCATGTTATAGGATTTGAAGTGAGAAAAGCTGAATTTCTTACCAATACTCCTGTATCACTCATTTATTATATAAGAAATTGTTATTAAGCAGTCAATTGATGAATAAACTATTCAGACAAAACAGAAATTTACTAACAATTTGATTGTGCATGTAAGAATGAGTGACTTAGCAAGTCTAAAGGATATTTACAGATTTTAGAGATCTGACTTCTGGGTTTAAACCTGTATGACTAACAGAGCAGTAGGCAAAGAAAATAAGTTAAATTCTGCCCTCATATATATTGGTGCAGTGTCCATTGAGAATGGGAGTTGTGCACACATCTAAGATCTTACTCTGGCTGACAGTAATTTCTGGAAGGTGTCACATTCTGGAGTGCAATGCAGACCAGTGAAGGGTCATGTCACCACCTGTCCTGCAGCCTTGGGTGCCTCACAATTGCTTTGCTGATGTAGCTCCCATCCTGGGCTGCTCACAAACAGCATGCAGGTCACACCCTGAGTGTCTGTGTATAGCTACAGCCCTAGTCCAGCAACTCCGACCCCAGCACCCTCTCAGCAACACACCAACCAAACTGGCTTCCGGCAGCTTTGGTTACCACTTGCAGGGTGACCCAAACACATTCCCAGTCCTGAATTTTCCCCAAAATGTGTGTTCTGTGCTGTCCAGATCTCTCCTGGAGAGTTCAGATATTATAGGTCCGTGCCCCTGCAAGGGGTCAGTATCCAGCAACCTGCCACTTTAAATGGAGTTACCAAATAGCTCAATTTTTAAACACAGCACTGGATTAATTTTGAATTCAAAATAAAACAAATGCATTTAATTACAACGAGATAGGTTTTAAGTGAGTGTAAGTACTAAAGTCAGAAATGTTTACAAGAGAAATAAAGATAAAACTCTTTCTAGTAGCTAAAACTTAAACTAGACTTGGTTCAAGGTAAAATTCCAGCAACATTGTTAGCCAAATTTTCATGTCAGGAACCCTCCCAAAGTCAAAAGGTTGGTTTCCTTTGTCTTCTTAGGTGAAAGAGAGAGCCAGTCAACCAACCAGGGATGTTTTTGCCCCTCCCTTTTGTAGTCCTGACACCCTTTGAAATTCATTTTCATGAGGGTTACCACTAGATAAAGTTCCTTCCCTCTACGAGGAGCCATGGAGTCTCATGGTGGAAGAGGTTCCATGTTGCTTGCTAAAATGTGGATCAATCTGTTCCTGTCCCCCTCCATTGCCAAACAGTGACCACTTGACTGGTGACTGCCAATCAACTTTGATGACACCTGGCTAAAGGCATCAGCTTGCCCTTTGTTTTCGAGAAATTGATTTACCTCCTCTTGCTGTCCCAAAGACTTTGTTTACTACTTATATGAAAAGTGAGATAAACACACATTTCTTTGTTTAGGATAGACCCATTTACAACATCTGCCTAGTCAGGGCTATGTGGGTTTGAACACGTGCTATCATCATCATACCGGTGATGTCATAACTTTGCATATAATCTTTCTACATACATTTACCATGATATTATTGATCAGTGAGTTATTAGTTTTCAAATGATACCTCACAAGGCACAGTTTTTACAAAGATGATTACAATAGTGTATAAATACAGGGTTACAATTAGTCATAAGTAAAAAGTATTTATGCACATCATAAGATTCCTTAGGAGAGTCCGAGTTCTGTGTGGTATATTTTCCTCCTAATGGATACACATAATTTCCATTAGTGTTAAGAGGAATTATACATATGAACTGAGGAGGAAAGATCTCTCAGCCTGATGTGAAGACTATATTGGCTACAGAAACCCTATTCCTGTTATAGATCATCTACATCTGTTTCAAAGCCAGATAAAGTTAGGTGTACTATTTATGTGAACATGTCTGAATTAGTATATGTTTTGCATGTTACTTAGGCAGTATCCATTTTTCCTCACATTGCACCACCAGGAAGCATATCTGGACTTGCCTTCATTGAACAGAGGGAGCTCTTTGCTCAATTTTAGATTTATATTATTGATTTTTTTCCAGGTGCCATTGTTTGGTGTAGTAGACTGTTGAATGACACTCTACACGTTCAAATCTTTGAAAATGGCATTTATAATGCAAGTGTTGGCATAACCTTAACTACATCATCATGAATGGTGATGCTATGCCATATGGATTGAGCCACATTGACCCAGGCAGCACTGAAGATCCAAATCGCTTGAAAGATAATTCTATCCACATTGTTATTTAGTGATACACTGTTTGGATTATAAAATAAATTCTATGAAATTCAGATGAGACATTGGAATGGATAACTGCAGCTGAGATGCTGGAAACATCTCATAAATCAATCATTCCTGGTGTGAACAGAATTTCCAAGTTGGTTTTGTACATATTTCATTTTTGCTGGTTTGTTTGATCTTGAAATGTTTCTTTATTTGGAATATCCTTGTTCTAATTCTTTCCTTTTTTTAAAATAGTCACTCATTCCCCATAATCCCTTTATTCCATTCTGTTTTTTCAGTCATGGCTCTTTCAATATCCTTTTAAAAAAACCACCAATATTTTATTAGGGCCCTTCCAGATATACATTACTGCATTTAGCTGTTGTCTTTGTAATTAACAGCCTTTTGTTACCACTTTTGCTCAAGTCAGAAGTTACAATTTTTTTGGACCTTGCATAATTAGGAAGACCCAGTTCTTGAAAGCCTTGTGGTCACTGTAGTATTCTAATTTTCACTGGCATAATGATGTTCTGTTTACATTCAAGGACTAGAATAAAATAAGATGCAGTTCTCACTAGGGTATAAAACCAACATTTTATAGCTTCACATTTTCTGTAACTTTCCTGGATCTGACAACCACCATCCATAAGGCCTCAGAGGCATTTTACTTTCACCTACACACATTAAGTAGAGTACATAAATGAGGGTTGCTGGATTATATGTGATTGAAATAAGTCATATAAATTACTGGTTTCCTGTTAAATGATTAAATAGGGCTCCAAAGTGCATGAATGACCAATGTTAATTTCATTAGCTATCTGAAAGGCAAACAAGATAATATAGTGAATGGGTCAAAATGCAACTACTAGATACACTCCTGCTTTAAGAATACAGCACCCAAGAGGAAGCTCTGGGTTGGCGTCCTCGCTGAGCTCCCGAGCCACCTCTTAGAAAGTGGAAGCATGCGCTGGCCTCCAAGACTGGCCAATGCTCCCTGCCCCTCTCTAAACCTGATCTATCAAGCAAGAATATTGTTGACAAATTATTTGCCTTTTTCCATTCAAAAGACCACATTGCTGAAAAAGGTGCAACTTGATGCTAATTGTGATGGTACCTTTTGTGCTCTGATCATCTATCCACTAGGTCAGGATACGGACTGAGATCCACCAGTTGATATAGGACACCAAATGTTAACTGTAGTGACTTTGGGTCACTTTGGATCCAGGCTGACTAGAAAAGCTGTGTAGCCCATTCCTAGCCTGTTGAACTGTCCATTGGTCCACCCTGTTTCTGCTATAGAAATTACAGGGTTAAAAAGAAACAGCTTATTTGTGGCTACATTTCAATTTTGAAAGGCTAGATTTTTGAGACGCTTATTAAAAGATGAATTTAGCCAGTGTCCTTGAGACAGTTAATGAGATATGCTAATAGAGAATAAATAGGTCTGGTATGAATTCTTGCTTGATAAGAAAACATCTGCTTGGCTCAGTTGCTTTCAAGGGAGGTAACTTGGTTTGAAGACGGTAAGATATGATAAGGAAGATGCAGACGTCTTGAAGGAAACAATTTAAAAGAACTAATTGCTTTTCAGGTTAGCCCTACAACAAAGTTCCTCCGTCTGACTTCAACGTGATTTAGATGCTGAGGAAGGTAACAGGCATGGGGGAGCAAGCCACTAAAAGCAGTCAAACAGGATGCACAGAAACCAGCAGAGCAATAAAAGAGAGGCAACATCAGGGCTCCACGTCTTGCCAAAACAGGATTAACAGGTCTTCCCAAGAGAGCGTATTTCGACCGAAAGCGACCACTACCATGAACCAAACAATTCACATTGGCCATATTCATCCCAGTGCAGAGTGCCTGCACCAGACCCTATTCTCTATTTAAAGAGCACTTAAGATTTTAATATGAGGCTTAAGTGGTGCATTTTGCGTAAGTCCTCTGCCTGTGAATTTCACCCATACTGAACTTGGCTGGCTACCAAGATTAAATCTTTCAATACTAAGGGCTGGTCCACACTTAGTCCGGACTTCGGTATTAAATTAGTCCGGACTTCGGACTAAGGTACGCAAATTCAGCTACGTTAATAACGTAGCTGAATTCGAAGTACCTTACTCCGGACTTACCGCGGTCCAGACGCGGCCGGAAGTCTCCCCCCGTCGACGCCGCGTACTCCTCTCGGCGAGCTGGAGTACCGGCGCCGACTGTGAGCACTTCCGGGATCGATCCGGGATCGATTTATCGCGTCTTAACCAGAAACGATAAATCGATCCCAGAACATCGATGGCGTGCCGCCGGACCAGCCGGTAAGTGAAGACTAGGCCTAAGGCTGGGTGCATGAGTTTGGAGAGGAAATTCAAACTACCTTGAACCATCTTCATTTGTATCTACTTAACTGAACCTGCAATGTGAGCGTGTGTTTTGACAGGCACAGTTTACCCCCATTTAGATACAGGTATCATTACGGTGCTGTTGCATCACTATACAACTCATCTTGTATTGTGTCTCATGGGGAGAGCATTGGCTACTACCCTGTAAAATCATGCATTGTGGGAATTCATTCCCTAGCACACTGGGGGGGGGGGGGAGCAGAAGGTTGGCTGCTTTCTTGCATCTGTTCTGGAAAAGGCTTATGCTCCAGCAGCATAGGTGTCTTGGTTTTAATCTTTTTTTAATCATGAGATCATGCCATCTCCAAAACACTGTGGAACAGCTGTGGCCTAGTGGATCAAGCACAAGGCTGGGAGTCAGAAAACCTGAGTTAGTTCACAACTCCAACACCGACTTACTTAGCCAAAAAAGTGAATGGAGCCTATGAGATTATCCTCAGAGATTATAATGCTTACCTGCCATTGCAAAGTACTTTACAATCAAATCATAATATAGTGGAATCACTAAAAAGTTTCGACCATCTTGAGAGGTATTACCCATTCCAAGACTAGGGAATCTCACATAAGTAGGATTTTTTTATTTTAGTTTTTAAATATGGTCTGTATATGCTATTTTTACTGTTCAGTTTTTACAGAATGTGAGTGCATTGTCAAAGTCTGTTCAGTCATTTAAAACATTGTCTGTATAATAAGTGAATGGTATTAAATTAGGGGCCAAATTCTACTCCAAACTCTGACTTAAATGAGAGTTACACCAGTGTAATGAAGAGCAGAATTGGGCCCAGATCCTTGGCTATGGCTGAAGAGCACACAATGCAGTTCAAAAGATTGTGCAGACATATCTTTTACACTCCCTGATCCTGGACTGGTTGAATGCTGGTGAAGTTGTCCAGGGTAACTTGGGATCCACCACTCTGTCGGAGTAATACTTAGGTGGTCTTCGCAAGGGTGACTGATTTCAAGGTTGGAGCTACAGGTGGTGTGGTACAAAGCAGCCACACTGCACTCCAGGGTCTGGGACTACATGTTCTAGGTAGTATGATTTTGCGATATTGACTTTCCATGACTATAACATTTCAGAATAATTGACAGGCAGGTCATTTAGAGAATGGCTGATTGAAGTTACTATACCTGCCTAATAATTTTGGTTTCAGTGAAGTACAGATTCATTATAGAATCAAAGCATACCTGCACCGATTCATTTCCCACAATTTAAAATGTGAGGGAAAGAAATTCAGTAAGTTCTGAATTCCCTTGTAAGTCTTCAGTGTTTACTTCTGGTGGAATCAACCCAGTCAAGACTCTAACATCTTGTTAATATGCAAAAAAGTTTTTGCATAGATTTTTTTCTTTATAATAGACTAATTTCCACCTGCCTTTCCCAAGTACCATCATATTCCTTTCTAATATTTTTCACCAGCTTCACCCAGATTTCTTTGTCTGATTTTTACATAGAATCAATCAGTAACATGTTTATTACTTTTAGGTCACCTAACAAGTGACTACTCTCTAACCTAGGGTTGCATATTTTTAGCCTGGAAGGCTTCAATCCCACATTGTGCTGTACCTTAAATCCACACTCTTCAAGTCTTTAATATAGGGGCAGACCATTTGTGTTTACTTATGCTTGTAAACTAAGGGCCATGGAAAGAATTTTCCCCATTGCACTATGCACCGCTGTACAATTTGGCTAGGTATATGATGAAGGACATTGCCTTCCGCTGAAGCATCAGTTATTCTTCTGCTTTTATCCCATCTTCAGACAGATACTGAACTGTTAGAGGGCTTTACCTTCCCCTCGCTCCCCTGGTTTTTGTCATGCAGACAGAAAGCAGAAGACCAGATGTCCAAAATGCAGGCAATGTGATGTTTATTGGGGTTAGTTTCAAGCAGATCAGATCCATAGCTCTACCTGCCAGCAGAGTCTGTTTCCCAGTGTTCCATTCCCAGCTCTGACGCCGCACAGTGTTTACCCCGTGTCCCCTTTTCCAGCTGTGATGCCGCTGAGCCTTGCCTGTGTCCCCGTTTCCCATTCCCACCCTCTCCTTCTTAGCAGACCCATATATACCTGCAATGCACACCCACACATCCCCTGGGAGGGGTAAGGAGTGAGGTTGGGCTAGGCTAGGCTTTTCTTGGGCTTTTAGTGTCTCTTACGCCTGCCCCCTCCCCATCTTCCCTTCCCCTCCTGACTGGTTGCTTGACCTTGCCTTGAGATACGAGTTGAGGCAGTCTTAAAATGTGCACTCCCTATATTATACTCCCACCATGCCCAGTAACACTTTAACTTGTTTTATCTGTAACAAACCCATCTGGCTAGGCAGAAGCAACATATACAATGTCTTTGTCCTTTGTCCACATATATTAGTATAAGATAAAGGAGTAGCAAAAAGTCAAACCCAAAATTCCATCTCAGGCTGGCAAACAAGTCTATATACTAACATGAACTTCATGAACGAATGATCTGTTCCAGTATGACAAGTTCTATTATCCTGTATACTTTGTTCAAAAGATGGAAATCCAAATATCAATTTAAATTCTACCTATGCATGAATGGAGGACAAGAAGAAATGCTCCAAAACACTCAGTATAATAAATTAATCATTATCTCAGACTGGAACCCTGGATCCATATTATCCCAACCTTGGGCATTTAAAATCAGAATGTTACAGAATATCAGAATATTTGTATTTGGTTCATTAGAGGGTAGTGCCTGACCTCGGAACCAAGCTGAACTTATTATTAATACTTATTAGCTCTAGCTCTCCAGTGCACTAAGCCTCTTTTATGCCATGTGGCTTTTATTTAGAAACCCTAAAATTACTGTGTAACTCTACGGAAAGAAGATCCAGACAGAATTATACTTTTTTACACTGCTTATATTGCTTTTTATGTCTTTAATAAGGTAGCCTAATAGTCTATCATTAATATGTTTATATACTTACCAGTTGGTCTATTTTATAACCTTAAGATTCACTTTGAGCAATGTCTCTGTCATAATACCTCTTAACTACCATATATTTGATTTGAAGGTTCCCCTTGCTCTTTCAATATGCTGTGAGAGTACTAATGAAGTACACTACAAAACTCTTACTACTGTTTGATAGCTGTATCTTACTTTAATAGCTTGTGTGAACATGCCACCCACTCTTGTAAAATAGCTTAATAGATTGTGTCCAACCCTGCTGTGAGTCTCTCCATAAAATGCAGTCTGGGATAAGGTAAAGACTAGCTGACTGCTGGCAGTCAGCTGGAATTGAAACTTCTGCTGTCTAGGCAATGTGATTGCTTAAGTCATTATTAACATTATTATTTGTCGTGTTTAGTGGCCCCTTCAGAGATCAGAGCCCCATAGTGCAACACACTGTGCAGCGTAAAACACAGTGCCCTCTTTGAAGGAATTACAGCCCAAATAGACAAGACACACAGGATGGGAGTAAGGTATACAACATAGAAACAAGAGATTGGGATCTAAGGCATGTGGAGATTATGCAGGAATATAATCCACATGTTCTGTTAACCACAAGACCATCCTTGCTCCCTTTTATTGCCCCTTTGAACAATCAAGGATTTACAAATCAATCCAGGCTACTTTGTACAATGAACATACCAAACTCAGAAGAAAAGTCAAATCTTTCAGCATTATTTTTAAATGGCTGATCTGTAATCACTAATGCTCCCAGATATCCCAGACACAGGGACATTTATTAAATCATGTAAGTGCCTATGATGTCAGAACATAAAAATGTACAGAAGTATTTCTTTTTAATGCACATTGAGGATATGATTTTTCCTTTTTGCCATATCTGAGGACTGATATCTTTCCATAGGCAGCAATAATACATTGTCATTGCTTGACTGCAATGTATTAAAATTTAAATTACCTTCTACTCTGCTCTCAGACCCATATTAACTACACTTACATATACAAAGAAGATAGATTAATTATATTTTATATTTTATTATGCTCCATATTTCACAAAGAAAGGATTCAATAAAAGTTTTAAAGATTACTTACCAAATGTTTATAAATGTTAAAACAAGTTTTTTAAAAAAATCCATATAATATTCTCAGTTAAGAAACTGTTCCTCTCTGACATTTCAGTTGGCACCTTTAACCGCAACCCAGACAGAAATCAGTTTGCAGTAACTGTGAATTGCTATTTAATTTGGGGGCATGAACACCTTAATTGGGGTGGCGTGTGAGAAGTAGACAAGCCAGAGTCACATTGAGTATCTTAAACTTCCCATGGCAAACCTGTTTAAATCCAAGGATCAAACAGCATCAGAACTGCTTCTTTATTAATTAAATATGTTAACACAGTCTAATTATATTCATGTTGTGAAATATTGCAATAGGAAATTGCAAAAGATTTCACTGTATAGTTTGTGGGTGATTTTTTTTTTCTGTAAAGTCCAAGGAAAGATTTTGCAGATTTGCATTGCTATCTTGGATTTCTTATCTCTGAAAAGAAAGTACATATTTCAGTACATAGATGTTATGCTCATTTAATTGTCTGGATCATTTATAGTCCCATAATCTCCATAGCATATCATGTATAGGATACATAATCATGTCTATTCTGAGTCTCCTTAAATAGCTAGACACAGCAGAGTGGATTTAGTGAAGAGTGACACCTATGTTCAGAATTGTGGTGGCTTTCAACATGTCCACTATCACTTTAAAACTATTTGTTTTGCTTACAAACATATATATTTGAATAGAGATAAGATAGCAAATACAATCTGTTTACTGTATTTTGGTTGGCTATATGTAAATACATTTTCTTTTTACAAGTGGCCATTTTAACATCAGCTATTTTTAAACTCTGCCAGCCGGCTCATCTGAAGGAGCTGTCACTGTTAACCTGGAAAATGCTGTATAGTCAAATCTTGCAATTCCTATGTTGTTGGGACCTGGATCTTAAAATGACAGTACTTTTAGCCCTTTCACTTTGCCTTCATTTCTGTATGAAGTCTTTGAATTGTACCTACTTTGCACTACTAAGTGTATGAACACATAAAATTCATGTTTGTTCTGCAAACAGAGCAAATCTTGCAAATGTTAAGAGTCTAGGTAGGCAACCATTTTTTCCAGTTCTGTTTCTTTCATGTTTGAGTCAACCCTAAATCTTAAAATGACCCTCAGCTGAAACCACTGAGCAACTGGAAGTCTGGAAAAATCCACTGAAGTTCCGGGCATAGGCAGGAAACCATAATCTGGCCCAGGATAATGCATAGTTTAGCCCAAGTAATCCTAATTGGTTTCAAACATCAGCAATCTGGCCTAAACTTTGGGCAGATACCGTGATATAGTGAAGGAGACTTTCTCGGGTAACCCCTGTTAAAATCCTCCCACCATATGAAGGGAAGATTGGGATGATAGCCTGCTAAATTATCCATGCCAGAGAAGAGAGGGCTCATAAAAAACACATCTGAAGAACAAATGTTTGCTTTAGGAACGAACCAGATGACACCAAATGGCAGGTATTTTTAAAATACTCCTTGGAAGGCTCTACCCCGATATCTCCTCTGAAAGGTCTTCACCTTCACCATCCCCACTTCATCTTACTCAAAGTAGATCATTTTGCTCTACCATATAGTTGGTACATTTTCAAAAAGTTTCCAGCAAATGCACTTCCAACAAATTGCTTACCAAGTAGGGCTGCCTTCTGTGTGTCTATGGTTATAGGAAAACTGTTTTGTTTAATTAAGTAGTAAAACTAATCAATAGATTCCTCAGTCTCTCACAGGAGTATGTCCATGGACAGCCATTTCTGGCACATAGGTTTCATCACAGACTAAGACTGAAAAATTTGGGGGATGCCCTTCTTAAAATATTGGCAGCACACTATGAAACTTTTGCACAGCACTACCAAATTGCTACACCAGGGCAGTGCCCATCCCCCAGGAAAAGCATCATGACTGAATCTTATGAGACTCTATTGAACTCAGGAATAGTTGAGCAGAATTTGGCCCATTTGTTTTCTGCACCTGTTTTGCCGAATGAAAAGTGTATAAAGCAAAGTGGCCCCTTCAAATTGTTCTGCTCTTCTACATGACATGTTCCAACTAAACTTGATTATCTTTCTGCTAGCTCCAAGCAGAAACAGTCAGAACTGCATACATATTCATACACATTAGTTTCACACAGACATTTTACAAGATGTACAAATAAGATACATAATCAAAGGAGACAACTACTGAAAAAGGAGGCTTGCGCAATGCAAGTCTACAGATGTACATATGATTCACGGGAACACCATTTTACCATTAGAGTCCAAATTGGGGCCAGTTCTTAAAGCCAATGACAGCTTCAGTGACAAACAAAGTCATTAAAGCAACCTTGTCCAACACCCACATCTTCACGATGGCTCAAAATGGTACTGAAAGTGATATGGGAGGACCTCTGTGAAACACAAGTTACATGGCCATCAATTAGTTTTGTCAGCCCCCAGCATCAGGCCCAATTTTAGGATGAAGGCAATATGATATATGTGATACAATGGAGTTACTGTTGGAAATCTGGCATGAACTTAATTAACATTGCGCAGTAAAAAAATTAATTTGTGCTCAGGCATATCTTTAGCAGATGCTAACTTGATACGGCCTACACTGCTACCATGATGGGCAATGTAGAAACCCACACAGGTCTAAGCCAACACCAATCCAAAAAGCTGTAAAAATGCAAGCATATGTCGACCAGTTGGTTGTTTGTATTAGTCATAGTGAATAGTATTCACTGTGAATTTAATTATTTTGTCTATTCATAAATTATTTGGGAAAAAATCCCAATTTTCACAGATGTATTTGCATTTGTAACTGTTTTATGGAGAATTAGGATGAACAATTTTCAGCCAATGAGATAATTATGAGTTGTTCAGCCTGACTATCCATTATTCTCTATTTGTGGTATGTGATAGGTCAACTTAGTCGCATGATATTAGTTCAGTTTCTTAACTGGCTGAATAAAACTTTTTAAAGTGGCAGAATAAATGACAAATAATATTAAACACTCTTATTCACGCACAGATACCTGCATGTAAATACAAATAAACCTTATTACCCAAAATGTGAATGAATGGGGAATAACAAGAAAGCACAGCTATGATTAGTTCAAGCAGAAGTGTTCCATGCAAGGTTTTGCAGCATTCAGCTAGCTCTGCAGGCCAACATCATTTGAAAAACTTTTATGATACACTGCAGGTAGTTTACTGATGAAAACACAGTGAAATAATATAATTTATCTCTACCGTAACCTCATTCTCTGAATTAAATTACTTCAATATTTCCTTCTTTGCATGCCACAATTACCAGTAGGTCTCAAGCTACATAGAATAAATATGGAGAAAGAAGGCAGCTTTATACGCATTTCTGCTTTCTATTAGCATTTGTTCTTACTGAAACACGGGGGTTTGGGATATACATCTTTAATATTTTGAAACATTTTTCAAACTGAGAAATATAGTAGGTAATACCACTCCATGCCATTCTACTGCACTGAAACTTAGGACCAGGGCTGCCTAGAGGATTCAGGGGGCCTGGGGTCTTCGGCGGCGGGGGGCCCCCACCGCCGAATTGCCACCAAAGACTTGGCACTTCGGCGGCGGGTCCCGGGGCAGAAGGACCCCCCGCCGCGGGTCTTCAGGGCACTTCAGCGGCGGGTCCCGGAGCGGAAGGACCCCCCACCGCCGAATTGCTGCCGAAGACCCGGAGCGGGAGAAGCTCCGGGGGTCCGGGCCCCATGAGAGTTTTCTGGGGCCCCCGGAGCAAGTGAAGGACCCCGCTCCAAGGGCCCCAAAAAACTCTTGTGGGGGCCCCTGTGGGGCTCAGGGCCCGGGACAAATTGCCACACTTGCCCCCCCCCCCCCTCTGGGCCGCCCTGCATAGGACAGACATAGTCTGAGTCTCATTTGGTGTAAATCTACTTTGTTACACTGACTTCTGTGAAGCTACAGCAGTTTACGCTGGCTGAGGATCTGATGTTTCGGTTCTTTTTTTAAAAAATATATAGAGATATACCTATCTCATAGAGCTGGAAGGGACCTTGCAAGCCATTGAATCCAGTCCCCTGCCTTCACTAGCATGACCACGTTCTGATTTTGCCCCAGATCCCTAAATGGCCCCCTCAAGGATTGAACCCACAACCCTGGATTTAGCAAGCCAATGCTCAAACCACAATATCCTCATTGTACTCTCTTTCTCACCTCCTTTATACCTCTCATAAATATGACTCAATTATCTTTAAACAAACATATTAGTATTAATCATTCTAGTTAATGGGCTTGATTCTGCTCACACTTTCACTAGTGTACCTAAAGAACAGAGTCAGGTCTGTGAGCTATGTAATTATTAGAGCTGGTTGAGAAACAGAATTTTCATCCTGACGGAAATTCTGAGATTTGAAAGTTTGGTTTTGTCCCAAAATAGGTCAAAAAGTTGAAGTTTCAGAACTGCAAAATGAAACATTCCAAAATATTTTGTTTGGACTTTTATATTATATTCTAATGTAACAAGTTGAAACAAAGTCAAAACAAAACGTTTCAACTTTATTGAAGCTAAACATTTTGATACTTTCCCATACAAAGTGTTGACAAAATTGATATGTTCCCATGAAGCATTTGAATTTAGTTGAATCAGCATTTTTAAACAGAAAACTGTTCCATTGGAACATTTTCTACTAATCATCGTATCTAGTCATGTGTGTTTCTTAAAAAGTTGTTCAGTCATTTCCCATCTGAAATATTAGAGGTATTTTGGGTGTATCCTCAGCTGCACTTACAGCTCCATTTGTTTCAGGTGGAGGGGTAGGAGAGGTCACCACGATAACTTAAAATGATTTTGGCCTTGGTGTAACATACAGCAGCCACAAGGCTCCTTTAACCTATGTTGGCCAGGGTTTCACTAGAATGTATCAGTTTCACAATGGTATGTTTTGGCCACACCCCTTCCTGCCATGTCCCCAGAACTAGAACAGAGTGGTGTGAAACTGTCTATGTGGCTGAGGTTTCTCCCATGGTAGGGAAAACCCAAGCTGCTTGTTTAGAGTAGCTATGTAGGAGTACAGAGGGGCCTTAGTATTGACCATGCATCTTTTATGTTTAATTAATTATATAAGATCCTCAGATTTCCATTCCTATTTGTATTATGAATTGGTTGCTGCCATGATCAAAAGGTGAGTCTTGCAATGTGATTCTGTTTGGTGCTCACTAAGTTTATATCTATGCTCTCAGATATGGATTAACTATGACTACTGAGAAAAAAGAACAGGAATACTTGTGGCACCATAGAGACTAACAAATTTATTAGAGCATAAGCTTTCGTGGACTACAGCCCACTTCTTCGGATGCATAAGTGGGCTGTAGTCCATGAAAGCTTATGCTCTAATAAATTTGTTAGTCTCTAAGGTGCCACAAGTACTCCTGTTCTTTTTGCAGATACAGACTAACATGGCTGCTACTCTGAAACCTATGACTACTGAGGTTTCTGCCGAACACAGTTTCAGCAAAACGAATTAATCACTGCAGCAACATAATGTAGCTTGGCACAACTGTACTATAGTGTCGCATTCATGTACAATAGTTAAGGTCTGTCAGCAATTTCATTATAAACTCATATTTTAGAGGTCTGTAACTAATAAAATCATTTCAGTGGAAGTTTCCTGTACACTTCTGTTTTTTTAGCTAGGAAGTGTAACTATCTTACAAGTGTACAAGTAGTTGGTTCATCTTTATAACAAAACTGCTGACTTGTGAAGCCTGATATTTTTCAGTAATGTATTGGAATTCTTAAATCTATTCTAATAAACTCACGAGCTACTGCAAAACCTTGATAGTATCCGCTACAGCATCCAGGTAGTGCTACCCATGTGTGGACCGTGTGACAGTGAAATGTGCCAGTTTCTTGATACGAGAGTATAAGACTGTTGTTAATGTTTCACATTAGAGTGGGGTCATCTGCTGCTTCTCTCTTTGTATTAGAGATGGAAATGAAACCTCGATACACTGTATATTGACAGTGCTGTAGGAGATGTCAAGGTGGCAGGTATTGCTGGAGACCTTTCCCTTGATTTCTTATTTCCATACTTTCAAGGTCTGGCTTAGGTGGGGAGTGTCCTTCTATAGCTGTAACTGCCATTTTGCTTGTGTTAATAAATAATATGGGCCCATGTTACAAGACTTATCTTCTCAGAGCGCCCCCTAGCCGTAAGACCAGGCATTGCAGCACTTCCTCCTCCATTTCCCCACAATGATCTTCAACCTCCTCCCGCTGGAGAGGCGACTCAGCCCTCTGGCCAAGCCACATTAAAGCATTTAACCCCTTCTGGGGTAACAGAGTCCCTTAGTCCATGTCCAACAACAATATCAAAACAAGAGAGTCTTTGGCCCCATTTGGGCTTAGCCTTCAGCATCCTTCCTTACAGGTGGTCTCCCAGCAGCAACAGCTGGTCTTATAGTCTAACTGGCAGCACCTGGGCTCCAATCAACCAAATCATATGGGTCAGTTCTACCCTTTTATCAAGGGTCTCTCTGGAAGTCTATAGCCCTCGGCCAGTTCCTAGGTGAAGGTGAGATCCTTGCCTCACATAGGAGCACCCTGTCTGCTCTCCCCACAGCCAGTCCCTAACTGCTTGGCTTTCCTCCTCAGTCCCCAAGTTCCAAGTCCAGCCCGTGAACCTCTGGCTCCTCTTGGGCTCAGTCTTTACACACACACCTGCATCTTGCTTTACAAGCTTCCTCCTAGCTCAGGTATCCCAGCTTCAGGCTTTGGTTCCCCAGCCTCCTGACTTTCCAGCCTCTCAGGCCTTCAATTCTTAGGCTTTCCAGCCTCACTCAAGCTTCCTGACTTCTTGCAGGCTTCCAGTTCCTCAGGCTAGCTCAAAAGCAGCGTCTTGTCCTCCAAATAGGAGCAGTCTATCCGTTCTCCTCCCCGAGTCAGCCCTCAACTGGTTGGCTTTTCTCCTCTTAAATTCAGCTTCTAATACAGGTGTAGTAGGGCAGGGCTAATTGACTAGGGCTTTTAAAAAGACAGCCATTACAGGAAATTGCATCTCTAATAATAGAGGGGAGCCCTTTGGCCCAGCCGTTGCTGGATACGCCGGAACCCGACCCTGAAACCCTCGTGAGACACCCTGATGAACATGACGGCCTCTCTTTGTCCACCCCCTCATAGGTGGAAGGCGATCGCGGCTCGGGGGAGGCACCGGCGGACAAAGCGAACGGAAAAGACGGCACTCAGGTAAAATGAATGATTAAGAAGCGGCGGTCGAGGAGGGGTGGTTAATGGGGTAGGAACCGGGGGTTGCGTAAATTAAAAAAAAAAAAAAAAAGCAGTGGGGGTGCTTACGCGGTTTCTTTTCTGAAAATCTCTCAACAGGTCGACGATGCCTTTTTAGAGGCCTTTAAGAACGTACACATTGGAAGCCCTGTGGGAGTAAACATATCGTGCGTCAGCTGCTTTTGCTCATGTCTGAGACACAGATCTCAAACCGAAGAGGACAAAATGGAAGAATGAACCATCTGAGACTCCCTTATGGTAGGGGTCATGGCATCCATTTTTACAGGTGGCTGTAAAACGTCGTGTTAAACCAGGCGATTAATAAAACTTATTTAAATGTGTCAATATGAATGTGTTCCCTTTCATACTTGTGGTAGTAAAAGACGGTACCGGTAACAGTCATGTCTACACAGACGGCTCTGTTAAAGAAAATATATTACGCCCCCGGGGAAGTTGGGAGCTTCCGCGGGGTCAACCCTCTTTTTCAAGCGTCCAGAAAGCATAGTAAAACTTTAAACAGAAGACAGGTAACAGCATGGCTTTCAAACCAGGATGCTTACACTTTACACAAACCGGCTCAAATACGTTTTAAAAGAAACAAGACCATTGTTTCAGAGGTAGATGCGCAGTGGCAGGCAGATTTGGTGGATATGCACCGGTTCTCCAAGCACAACAGCGGTTTTAAGTACATCTTAACAGTGATAGACATTCTATCCAAATATGCCTGGGCCTTGGGAGGCGTTCTTAGAGGGGTCACACGACCCACTTCCGGACGGGTCACACCCACTCCGGAAGTCACCCTAATTGGTCAGAATCTCCTCTCGGGGCGGTCCTATCGGGACGAACCCCCTCCTGATTGGTAGAGGGTGGTGGTGGGGAGTTCTTAGAGGGGTCACATGACACACCTTGCTTCCGGTCAGGTGGCACCTTGACCCCGGAAGTAATACCCCCATGGGGTGGGACTTCTGGTGACAGGCGGGAGGGACCAAGGGGTCAAGGGGCGGGGCTTAATGGGTCAAGGGGCGGGGTTAGGGTTTGATTGACGGTGGGGCCCTTATACTACTCAGGTCTTTTTTTATACATAATTCTACATGTGTAAGTTCAACTTTCATGATAAAGAGATTGCACTACAGTACTTGTATTAGGTGAATGGAAAAATACTATTTGTTGTTTTTTTACAGTGCAAATACTTGTATTGAAAAATAAATATAAAGTGAGCATTGTACACTTTGTATTCTGTGTTGTAATTGAAATCAATATTTGAAAATGTAGAAAACATCCAAAAATATTTAAATAAATTGTATTATATTATTGTTTAACAATGCAATTATTTGCACAATTAATTTTTTTAATTGCCATTAATTTTTTAATCACTTGACAGCCCTATAAATAATATAATCCATTGCTGGAAATTAAATTTCACCATCATGGGGATGGTTTATGGAGTCTGAGCCTGCAAATTAATCCATATGTGTGGACACTTGCTCCCATACAAAGTCCCACTGACTTCAATGGGAAGCCACTTAGAAGTAAAGATCCACATGTGTGACTTTTTATAGAATTGAGCTCCCAGTCTCCTCAGTGACATTGTATTAGCAAACACCACTTTGAATGTCCCCCTCCATATACCTCCGAAAAACAAGTCAAAACTAATAGCTCATTCACTGCAATTTTCTTCTCCTGACACCAGACTGCCGCTCCACCGATCTGCTAAATCGGCACTGCTAGAAGTGGCAATTCTTATCAGTCACTGACAGGAATTTCCAAAACTGATTCCATTTTAGCAGTGTAGTCTCTTTATATTAATCTTCCTCCCATATTTGTACTAAACTCTGGTTAGTTTCTCTCACCCGATTAATCCTCAGTTTTCTTTAATTAGGTTTATCCTGGAATGTTCCACTCAGGTTCAGTGTTCGTTTTTCAATGCTCCTCCCAACTGCAGTGGATGGATGGATGAACTGGGGAGGTCTGAGGCAGACAAGAGCTTCCCATATTCAGATGAGTCAATGGGTGAAGTTGAATTAGAAATCAGAGCCCTCCCTACCTCCATTCCTTTGTATGGCACAAGCTCAGCTACAGCATTGTAGGGAGTCACACCTTCTTTCTTTCCTCCTCCGCATACAGTGGTGTGATGAATGTCTCAGTTCCTTCCACTGCTAAATCTAAGCCTGGAGTTAGGAACTCTGTGGAGCATACGATAGGTACAATTATCTGTTCCCTAGCAGTGCGAAATGGACTTAAAATATTACCATTCTGATTTAACACCATTTTACACCTACTTTGCAATAATGCAAATTACTACAGAAAATGCAGGACAATGGAGAAATCAGGTCCAAGGTGTTTTGTTTTAGTCTGGGAGACAAAGAATCAGGAAGAACTCCAGGTTCTCTCTAAGTCCAGTGGCATTAATAGAAAATCCACTTAGTATTCATTATCTCGTTTAGTTTCTACCAGGAGAGAGACAGAGTGGTTAGATTATTTTGGAGGTATGTTAGAGGAAACTGCCAAATCTGTTTGCCAAGAAAAGGGAACGTTACATCTGGAGACACCTTCACTGTGCCTTTGCAACTTCCCAGGTGGATGTAATGTTATAGCTGCATGCAAAGATTTATCATCCAACTGGCAAATTTTGGCACCCTGACAGTTCTGTAATGCGGAAGATTATACCTGTACATCTTTTAGCAGGTAACGGATGGACACATTAATCCACTGTATTACCAAGTCTGTAACCTTTTGGCAGCTGCCTTCTTTATCAAGTAAACCGGTGGAGAAACTGATAAACATGTTTTTTTAGAACTGCAGCAAAGTAGCAAGCAAGATTAAATTATGAAGCAGCATGTAGCAAACAGATGGAAATATTCTTACATAAGAGGAGCCGTTATTTTTGTCTGCATTGCAGGGTAGTTACCTTTATTCTGTAAGCTTTATCTTATGTGTTGTTACTGAATTTCTTATTTAGCTTTAAAACCTCACAAACTTGACTTTCTATATATTTGAGTCCACATTATGAAGAGCTATTGTGATCCTGTAGGCTTTTTTCAGTGGTTGTCGGGTTGGTTATTGGGTGAACTGGCAGCATAAAAAGAATTGAGTCAATGCAGTGATTCTCAGAGACTCATCTCTGCTAGTGCTGCGCAGCTGAGCTTCTTCCAGATTTCATAGCTCAAAACCTGTGCAGCCTAATCATGCTCTAGCTCCTAAATAAAGAATGGGTTCTGTTACATGGCATAGCAGGCAAAGCCTTTGGCTTTACCAAATTATGCTTGCACTGCTGATGTCTGCACTTCGCTAGCAACTATTCCAGAGAGAGAGAGAGAGAGAGAGATTTCTTCAGTTTCCAGTGCTGTCAATCTACCACCAACACTGAGTCCATTTGTAATACGAAAAGAAAAAAAAAAAAGAGAGAGACGTAAATCTTGTCTGGGACTGAACAATGAAAAACTTCAGAACACTAGAACTGGCTTTTAACAAAGAGGTCCACTGAGTATTTGGCACGGCAAATGCCAAGCGGTCCCTGGAACCGGCTACTGAGACACAGCTGCGGCAGTGGCCTGCTTCTGTTCTTGTTGGAATAACTCCTGGGGAAAAAAATTAGGCCACGGAGTGTTAATAAAAACAACCCCTCTAATGAATCAGGATTAGTGCGCTGCAGGTGGTAGAGAACTCATTAGCACTAGCAACTCAGCCCCGGAGCACTACACTGGCCTATCTGGCATGCAGCCAAAAAATAAGTACGAGGCCTGGCCAAGTTTTCTCTGAATACCGATAGCGCTCATATGGGTCTACACCAGCCCATATTCAGAACCTTTCGTGGAGTTGAGAGCCAGAAATATTATCCAGTTGGTCACCACTTCACTCCTAAAAGGCATCACTCACAGCAATATTTCCTACTGAGCACACATTATGTTATGTCTACAGCATGATCTGTCTCTGGGATCTAGAGCACAAGCTTCTGAGATAGCTCCCGAGCATGCTGCTCTCCCATAATGCTACCTTTGCCTTTTCAGACAAACATTTCAATGCACTAACATTCTACTCTCAGTCAGAGCAGTGTAAATCTGGAATAACTCTAATGAAGTCACTCCACATTTACATTGACGAGAGCAGAATTTGGGGCCCAGATGGCAAATTGCCATAAATGCTGAGGGTCTGTGCACCACAAGACACTGTGAATAGCCACTACTTAAGGCCTGGTCCTGAAAACACTAACTGCCATGAGTAATGCCACCAGAACCAAAAAAATCCTAACAGGAAGCAAGTGTCAGCAGGACGTATCCTCAACGTTATGACCAGCTATTTCAAGTACATTTAGTGCTATCAAGTG